>NW_015374013.1:347524-363192 GCF_001272555.1 Dufourea novaeangliae | reverse complement strand
CGATTAAATGCGATTTTAACAGTGTTCTGGTCGTTTATTGATATTTTCAATGACAGGGGATTAATCTACGTTCTTTAAGCTTGAAACTGAATGCTTGATCAAGACGTAACCTGTCCATATAACGTTGGAAGAGCTATTCAAAGTGAACTGAACGGTGTACGCATGGCGAAATTCAGTGTCAACCGTTGCATATAAATGTGATTTTAACAATGTTCTTGTAATTTCTGGTACGCAGCCGTTGGAGAGTATTAATCTACGTTCTTTATCGTTGTATCTATTGCAAGACGAAGAAGAATGATGCCCGTTTATCTGTGTAAATGCGATAGAAATCCGTGCACTCGGGGTTGCCTCTCCATGAGGGTCAACGTTAATACAGGCATAAATAATTTTACTAATTCGAGGGTTCTACAGTATTGAATCGATGCGTTAAGCCCTCAGGAACAATTTGAGACTAATAACGTTCATTTTGAACGCTGAATTACTGAGATATTCGCTTTTTTCTAGCATTAGGAATTTTCACTCACCTGTCGGTATGATTTGGCTAGCAGTTTGAGCGAATTGCCACGGGTGGCGCCACCGGTAAAAAAAAAGTGGTACTCCACGATAAAAGGCGATTTTAACAGTGTTCTGGTCATTTATTGTTATTATCAATAACAACGGATTAATCTACGTACTTTCAGCTACAAATTGAGTGCTTTATCTAAACAAAAGCTATCCGTATAACGGTGTAAGAGCTGGCGAAAGTAAACTAAACGGTGTACACTTGACGAGATACAGTGTCAACCGTTGCAAATAAATGCGATTTTAACAGTTTTCTGGTCGTTTATTGTTATTGCCAATGACAGTGGATTAATGGACGTTCTTTAAGCTACACGTCGAATGCTTTGTCAAGACGAATACCGTCTTCAAAGCTTCATAAAGGTTTCATAAGTTTGTCGCCGAAATTTTGATTACCGGTGGCATACGATGGACGTGTGTAATAATTTGCAGTAATCCTCTGCCGGATTCAATCAATTGTTACTACATGTGGATTACGGGACAATGGACGGTAGTGAAATGGCTTGCGTCAGTATACGTTTGAAACGTGATCCTTTACGAACTACAGCGATAAAGGATCACGTTTCAAAACTCTTACGCATGCTCCGGGGGTACTATGACCCCACTTTCTCACACACACGGGGTCTCTGGCGCCTCCTCCAGGGGTTCTGTGACACCACGTCTCATCACACGGGGTCTCTGGCGCCTCCACCGGGGGTTCTATGGCCCCACTCACACACACACACATACACACACCACGGTGGCTCTGACGTATGCACAGTACGTATGTATTATCTGTATATACAGATCAGTGACTCGTATTTACTTGTATCGATTCATCCCTAGCTGTGATCGCCCTTAGAGCTGATCCCAGCATTATATGGTTTTCGACATCAATTGATTTTTGTCACTATTTTTATGGTATCTGATGGACAGAACAACAAACATTATTCGAACTTTCACTATTTGTGTATTTTGATCAATTTTGACTGCGTTTGCAGAGTACTACTGATTACTTTTTCTTCTCCAATAATTATTACACATATCTATTTCGTGGCTAAAGGACCGTCGATATAATATTCAATTGGACAACATGGAAAAATGAAGGGATTTTGTTTTTAGTTATTTATACTTTTTATAAAATACCCAAAAATATAAGAAATTGAGTATATACAGTCTGTAAATATAAAATGAGTGTAAACAACTAGTGACTATAAGATCGATTTCCAGGACACGCTTACAATAACTAACATACAAATTATGTTAATTACAACACAAAGCAATGCTTACAAATATTGAATTTCATGTTTACGACATTTGATGCACTTCAGTCTTTAAACAGACTATTAGCAAAGTAAAACTTGTGCGCACGATTCTCTTAAATACGAGATCCGTATTTAAGAGACTCGTAACTCGCCTCGAGAAGATCAAATTGGAAGGAGATATATCTATTGGACAACATTAGGCCACTAATTCAAATACAAAAAATATCAAATTACAATCAATAATGTTTACATTTATAAACAACCTCCTGGACTTTAGTATACTGTAGACTCAAATATAATTCCTTTCAGTTAATAATTAACCGAATTAGTAACATCTCGATGCAACTTTAACTGTTCTACACCGGGGAACGTTGTAAATTATATGTAAACATACAAAAATATCTCATGATCTTTCAAAATTACGAAATGGCAGACATCAAGCACGAATAGCGAGTAAAGAAACGTGACGCCATTTTGCATTCACATTATATACACATTAATAGCAAACAGTTTAAATGGTACAATCCATAGGATTCTATTAAATATCCCTGGGATTTCGTTCGAAGTACATGAAGTCCTGAAATACGAAAGAAATCGGTTTTCATTAATATTCAATGCACAACAATAAATTCACTGTCGATGATAGTAGAATAGGGCTCACGATTAATAGGCAGGCACCGAGCAGAACAGCTTTGATTTTAACATCCAAGTCCACCGGGAAAGATATACCAAAATTGTCAGCAGTCGTGAAAATTTCTCTACCGAATCCGGCCCACTCTTTTTTAATAACCCCGACTCTGTGTTGGCCGTCCACTGATTTGACCTATAACGTAAAACACGAAGAAACGACAACGTCAATGAAACTGTATAATCAGCGTTATTTGACAATTCAATACCTTGAATGATACGTCTATGCAAAACCGAAACCACGGTCCTTTTATAATTAACACAGTTTCTCCGGATGCGTTGCGAATGGAAAATGAAGTTCGCCAGAGACTCCAGTCTTGGGCCACTGAGCCAAGCAATGTATCCCCAGAATACACCTCTAGCTCCTAAAAATTAAATCGATAGATAATTAGAAGAAAAAAAATTTCCGATATTTCAAGGTCATAGTCGGTTCTTTTTTTAAATGGAATAACGTGTTTTGATTAGTGTAACATCATATCTAATGAGAGGACAAATTCTACCATGTATAATATGTTAACCTCCAAATGACCTTTGGAGGAGTTATTCTTCAAAAAGCATATCTTTACGTACAAAAACGATATGCTGATGCTTCCCATACTCTAGTAGGGTTCCACTTATGTAAACACTGAAACATTGTCGAAAGATATATCCCTTGTTTATAAATGTGGTATCCAAGAGTTCATCCATATTATACATGGTTGATCTTGTCTTTTCTAAGGCGTCTTTAAGCCGTCTTCAAGGCGTCATGTGCTATCTGGGTACATCGGTAATTTTCAACCACATATTCGTAATCTTACGGAATCCTTTAAATTTCAAGCTGATCGTTGCACGATAAAGATCAATGATTAACGTGGCCGTAATTAAAGCAATAAATTCAGTGGACGTTGCAAGTAAATATTATTTCCGGTGGTCTGTCACGTCAAGGTCGCGCCAATTGCGAGTCGTTCTTTCTTTAGCGCCGAAGAAGGTAAAATTACCTGCAAACAGCAAGGACAGCAGCAGCTTTCGCACCTGCAGGGTCGAACCATTCGAAGGATTTCCCTTCTGCCAGAGTCGATCACTTGGAACTCACAGCTGCGATGCGAGCCGAAACACAAACGAGAGCATATTCCGGATTGTTCGGCGACGTAAAAGACCGGCTCCCCTCGGATGTTCACCACGCTGTACTTGTTTTTCGTCTCAAATCCGATGAACGCTGTATAAACCGAAATTTTTTTGTTACAAACAAATTATATTATCGACAATTTATTAGTACAATATTATTCTACATAAAAAACCGCAATTCTCGTCCATTAGAAGTTTTCATGTATCTGCTCTGGTTTTCGAGATAGTACTTTCGGGTTGAAACTTCGAGGGGTGGTTTCACCCCTTAAAGTCGCGTGTCAGCCGATAAAAAAAAATACGTATCCCTTATTTTTTTACTGCTTAACAGACATACGAAGTTTCATTAAAATCGGAGGGGGACACTTCCGTGACTTCCCGTGTAAGTTTTGCTAGACCAGAATCAGGAGCCGAGATCTTTTTCGGCCGACAACAGAGTGGATTACTCACCGAGCCATTTCGAATTACGCATTTTAGCGTTAATGGATATCGCCGACTGTGCTCTAACGACCCTTTCACGGTCCGTTTACAATTCAGTTTAAAACAAACGACACGAAGATTAGAGAAATTAGAAAATGATAAATAATGTTTTGTGCTTAAGGAAAGATCGTTAGGCGACCCTCAGCTCGAGTGTACTACTAACCTTCGATTAGTTCGATTTTCTGCTGGACGAAAAGATGGTCAAGGGCCATAAGGTATTCCAAGCCGGGTGGACAAGTCGTACTCGGCGGTAACCAGCCACCTGAAATGAAAATCAACGAATTCGAATAACAACACCGTGTACATCACATTCACAAAATTTCTGTCATACAGGGTGTTAATTTTAACTTGAGCACAGAAATTATTTCCGCTATTATTTGAAGTAAAAAGAAAATGAATTAATCTCATGAACTGTTTAAAGGTCAGGATGACGATTTTAGATACTGCTGCTTCTCACTACGTATTATTCAAATAATACTGTGCCCATCTCTTGTTTTAAGGCGTACATCTGATGGTGATAAAATGTTTTTTACTTCTTATTACGTTTATTTACTTCTACATTCTTTAAACTGAAGCTGATTTCTTCGTCTTCAAGGCCATGGCGTGTAAGTCGTTGAACTCATTTTAACAATTAATATGCAAAAAAATATGACCTTGAAAGAACCGTTAAAACGAACTTCATAGGATTTTTTTATCACCATCAGATACACGCCTTAAAATCATGTACATCCTATTTAGTCATTTTTTCTTATTTTCAATAGTACCGGAAATAATTTAGGTGCTTGAGTTAAAATTAACACCCTGTATACAGCGGTCAACTAAAGTTTTCGAACATCCTTTAAAAGAGATCAACTTTTTTTTTAAATTGGTACAAATGACTTGAGTTCTTTTGCGAAGTTAGGGACATTAGTTTATCAAATGATGTGTAAAAGAAAAATTGAAAGTTACAATTAGTCGAAATCGCGAAGAAAATATTAGCTTTTTATATCTTTTTTTATTTTGAGGCTATAATGCAAATTTAATAAATACATATGGAAGATTTACGTTAGTTATATACATACTGAAAACTTTCATTGAAATCGGTTGATAAAGAACCGAGCGACAGGCATCAAAATATGTAAGAATTGTTAGATTTACTACAGTTGCAGGTCGAAGGTTGCGAGAAACTGTGACTTCCAACATTTTTAATCGTTTTTATCTCATAGCAACGTTGACGTATTTTCGTGAAATTTCCAACATGTAATATAACTAACACAAATCGTCGAAATGCATTTATTAAATTTCCATTACAGTCTCGAATAAAAAAAATTGTAAAAAGCAACCTTTACTATTTTCTTCGCAACTCCGATCAATTGCAACTTTTTCAATATTTCTTCTTTTACACGTCATTTAGGAAACTAACGTTCCTAACCTTCACAAAAGAACTCAAGCCACTTGGACCAATTTTAACAAAGTTGTTCTGTTTCGAACGGGCATCCGAATACTTTTTTTACCAACAGTATTTGCAAATTTTGCCTTGTTTGTAATCGTGTAGCTAAATAAACCTGCAAAGGTTTGAAATATTTTTTAAAAAAAAAAAAAAAAAAAAAAAAAAACATTCACAAAATACACCTCTTGAAACACAGTTAAATTAACGAGTCGGCGAATAGTGTTTCTCTTTAAAGTATTTCCAATCGAGTCACCTCTTCTCCTCCTCCGTGAGGAATCTGGTGTAGCCCTTCCTCTTTGATCGGTATCTGTTCAACGTGTCCCGGAACAAAGTGCGCAGCCGACGTCGAATTTGTTGCACTTTTACTTTCCACGAGGTCTCGAAATACTCTGATTCCATATTTCTCTTCTGAACGGAATAAATTCACTCGCGAACCTTCATTGTTAACACTAGAACTACCAAGCAAGTCAAAAAGACTTGTCAATACACTCTTACAACGACGATTCAAATGTTATGATCGATGCAAATATGCGTTTATCGTCGGTAGTTCTAGTGTTAATTAACAGAACCGCCGAACGAACATGATTTTCACTCCGAATCATCTGAGGCTACTCTTGTTTTAACGAAACATAGCTTCGATTGTTGCAAGATAAAAAAAAAAAAAAAAAAAAAAAAAAAAAAAAAAAAAAAAAAAAAAAAAAAAAAAAAAAAAAAAAAAAAAAAAAAAAAAAAAAAAAAAAAAAAAAAAAAAAAAAAAAAAAAAAAAAAAAAAAAATAAGAAAACGGTACATCAATTGTGGTTGGTGATTTAAAAAAAAATTTTTTTTTGTAACTGTTCCAGCGTCTGCATAAAGGTTCCGTGAACTTATTCAGCACATTAGTATCACTGAAATCACGTACTGGGTGTACTATTGACAGCACTTGATACACTAAACGATCATTTGTATCCTCGAATTTCTACTTCTCAGCGAAACGATAAAACTTGTGTACTTTTCCTGGGAGCGATTTGCTTCCCTGGACTGGCTCGTTATCTCTTCGTAGATAAAGAAAACAATAAATACGTTCCTCCCGTGGATAAAGTTTTTCCAACTGTTCGATGCTCATCTATTTTCCCTTCGTTCCGTACGCAAAGCGTCTCGACAAATCTGTTTTTCCAAACTAAATGGTAGTAGCCCCTTACCTCACATTTTCCTCCAGGTGAAGGGTCTCCTAACACTTGGTAAATTTAATACAAGCAATGAAATAAATATTAAATCGGATGTTAATTTCGCATAAATTTCAGAAACTTCCGAAATCAAATGGTAGAAGGCCCTTTTCTTACGTCACTTTTTTTCCCATAACGGAAGCCGAGTTTGCTCTAGAGGGTAAATTAGTTGTTATTTAACGACACGAGCCCGAAAAGATAATATTCAATTTTCCAGCTATTTTAAAATATTCACGTGAAATCTTGCAAATCTTATTTTTTCTTTTTCGGTGTGTATGCGTGTGCGTGCGAAACGGTATAGTTGTAGGAACGACGGTCTGTTCTGTGGTGAAACGTTGCACTTCGTACAAAACAATCCCAGCCATTCGTCGTCGGTAGCAAATTGTGGGTCCGCCAACGCACGTCCGGCTGGTCGTGTCGTTTCGCAAATTGGCCCGAATATTATTTAATCCTCGTTACACCGTTAATTAACCGAGATGAATCACATTTTCCATGCGACTGGCGTCGTAATACTATCTATTACCTCTGGTTCGCCGTTTAATACGAAAAACATTCGCAAGAAACATTATTTCAATGGTTCATCGATGCAACGTTAACGCTCACTGGCGGCACAGCCATCGAGACCCCCGACTCTATTCTTCAACGTGACATATTTTTGTAGAGGCGAAGAACAGAAAATAAAAGGAACACGATAACGATAGAGCTGAGAGAGGAGAATTCGATATCAGAGGGGCCCCCATTTATCGAGGCAATTGCAGTTGTAATAATTCACGCGGCAACTTTGACCCCGAAAGACGAATCTTTTTTCCTCTGCATCCATAACAAACGGTAGATATCTCTGGTATTCATAGGGTATCAGTGTTGAGCGTTATTGGTTACCTCGTGTACGTACGCCACTTGTACGCAATTGAAGCAATGAAAATTCTAGGTCGAATTATTTCGTAAGTGCCGCAGACATTTCGATGTGATAAGAAAAATGGAAAGCTTCGCGTGAAAAACGAAATGAACCCCAGTGCCAGAGTATATTAAGTTCAATTTGTTAAAAAAATCACATTTCATGGGTATCCCGTATCAAATACTTCACTCTTCGATGGTAAAAATTATTTCGTTCTAAGTCGTCTGGTTTTTAATATAGGTAAATAGGCAAGAATGATATTAAGCTCATATTTTAAAAACAGTGTAAAATCCATTACACAGACCCACATAGCACGTAATTTAGGTCTAAGGCGCCTTTAAGCCGTCTCCAAGACGTCATTAAACGCCGTGTGCTATCTGGGGAGGTTTAGTACAAATTTCACCACCTCTACATATAGAACCTTGTCGTAGATCCATTCAACAGTTCGAAAGTAGCGATTGTTTCTCGCTCAATTCTTACCGAACAATTCCAAAGTTACAAGGTTTTCGCACCTTTTATTCGCTCTCCTCTAAAGTTTGAAAATTGTGACTTAATACAGTCTGGCTCCAGATATATATATATAAGCTTCTCGTAAGCACGTTTCAGGTGACACAAAAACGGATCACGTGGTATAAATGTCCACGGCGTAGACGGGCCCGATACACGTGAATTCTTCCGACGAATTCGTTAATTTACGTTACAACAACTGGAATACACGGAATACCGTTTCAAGGGCCTCGATCGCAGGCCCCGTTCGCACGGAACGGCGCAAGTGTGTTTACTGCCGATAAGGGGGTGAGATGAGCCACGGGAACACGAAACTGGACGGATGGCACTTAAATCCCCCTGTGTCCTACGTGACCGTTTCCATCAACGAAGACGACTATTATCTACTCACTGATCGTCACTTGGCAAATAGCGTCTGCATATCGTGCCCCGTTTACGGTCTCTCTTCTCGTCGCACTACGGACCCAGACAATGCCATACAACTGATAAATTCCGACTCGTCGAGATAACCGTGCAAAGACATTTCGGAATTTTCAGAATTCTTTAACGAGTTAATCGTCCCACGATTTGGGACCGAATGGTCGACTCGAAGATAGATCAGTTGTGGTTTAACAACATTGCCCATAAACAAGATAATATTCAGTTTTTCAGTTAGTTTAAAATATCCAATCGTATTTATCCTTGTCTGTTGGTAACTATTGCAATGTCAAGTTACGAAATGCTGCGTTAAATAACCGTTATGATTGTTTACGATGTCACGAGATACGAGTCATTTGGCATTGGGCAAAATTATTTAAACAATTCAATTGGGATTTTTCGAACGTTCTGTACGTAGATACTGATTACCACGGACGCAGTATTTAAAAAAATATATTATCTAGACGGAATCTGATACGAAGTGATAAGCGATAAGCGTCACTTAAACATGATTTTGAATCAATTGATGAACTCATAGAAGATTCGAAATACATACTGATTATTACCGTGGTGAATCTTCGTGAATATTGCAAGCGGATAGGTGTTTTTTTAAGTGAAATTACTTGCCTTTCTTTTTACATCGATGCGTGGTTTGTTATTTTTGCGGTTAATATTTATAGAATATATCTTTATTAGTATGGAATGATCGCTGTGGAATTAAAATCAAAATATTTTACCTCGGTGTAACAACGGTAAACTGTCTTGTGGCATCGGGAAACCACCGGCCGGCGGTGCCGTTATAATCGGTTGCATTGGCGAATACGGCGGCGGTGGTGGTTGTGTTGCAGGATACGGTGTATTCATTTTTTACCTAAATTGAACAAAAAAAAAATGTATCTGTAAGATGTTTTACAGAGTAGCCATTTCTTACCTAAAGTGAATGGTAATTTCAGAAGAAGCAAACTTTATGTTACTGTCATTACAATTAGAAGTGTCAATTGACCTTTACTCGGAAAACCTAAGAATTTAACTATTTGTAAACGCATTTGAGATCAGATTTAAATATATTTTCGATAAAAGTTTTACGGTCAATATGTGAAGCTGTATTTCGAAAACATTACGATTCTATAACAGAAAGACACTTGAACATAGGACAACACACTGTAATGGACTATTATAATAAATAAATGAACTAAAAGTTAATCACTGTAAATAGTTTTCCGAGACTTTGTTTACTTTTTGTTTTGGTATTTAGGTTATGTTTACGTTAATTCACAATCGGTAAGTGTCTCTGTGCAGGGTACTTCTTTATCTACCGGGTAGTAAGCGGCAGCAATTAGTTATGAAAAAGATCGCGTGGTGACGAAACTCTAATCGTAACACTGTTTATGTTATTGAAATTGTCAGGTCATTGTCCGCTCGTAAAGGTCGTTGTAACTTTACGTGAGGATACGAGCTGTACATGATAACTCTGTCTTTTTGTTGATAACAATCCTTTGTCACTTGACACGTATATGATTGATAACTTGACCTGAAACTGCTACCTAATTTAAACGTAACAGAAAGTATAACATTTTATAACTTATAATCAATGATTAAAGTACAATCCGTTACATGACGCATACCTTAAGCTTTTAGCATTCCTATTCGTGTCATGGTTAGATATCAACCCTGAATATCATTATACTTTTATATCTAGAGATTCTATTTAGGTCATCGGTAATCTTGACTTCTGGTTTGTACGTTTCGTAAATTTCGTAAACATTAAGATAAAACGCGATTCACAAATTAATGCTACAAGCTAAACAGAAAATCGGTCGATCGATATAAGTACGTGTAAAAAATCGCTCACGTAGAAAAGTTATTGGGGATACAAAAAAAAAGGTAGGATGACACCTTAAACTAGATTCTACCTCGTTGTATGCACTACTTTTTAATAGCCTTGAATTAGGTTTCATGAACCCTAATCGACAGTTTCCTCGTTTATTGTGAACAACCTCAATAACATTTCGTTCGTGCGATTTTTATTTCGCCAACCACGCACTGATTACTTTTTTCACGGTGAACGAACGACAAGGAGTCAAGCAAATCATTACGTGCTGCTTATTATACAATTGGAGATTCGGCAGTGTCCCAATTAGAGACACTGAAAATCGTTGATAAGCCGGCCGACAAATGCACGTGCATTTCAAGAGCCAGATGCGTTGTTCTCGATGATATGCAGCTGATTCAATACCGTTGTATCGTAAATCAGTTCGTTTACCCTTTCTATAGCATAAAAAAAAACAATATTTCTAACAAATTTTCCGACTACAATTAAACTGTCTAGGCAAAACGTGATTATGGTTTGTATTTTGTTTTCAACGAGGTTATAAGTATTGTAATGAATTTTTCGACAGAATAGTTTGTTCGAAATAAAAGCACGACTTTCTGATAGATTGTTCAGATTCGGTTCTTATTGATTAATTCTGACAGTTCGTCACCAAATACTATGTAAAGTGATGCATTGTTCAGTTATGTACACTTTCATCGGATGATGTCATCGTGTCTCACATATGTCTGCGTTCGCATACCACAAGGTCGTCAGCGAGTGCAGGAATCACGTAGATCTCTACGCAACGCACACCACAGGAGAAGGAACGGGCGGTCCGTATGTTAAACCGCAAGAAGATACAGTAGCATATGTGCTTCCGGTATTTTAGAAAAGCACGATTACAATCTTTTCAAATGAAACATCGAACTTACGTGCACAACCAGACCACACTTTTCACTTTTTTTCTATGCTTTTTTTCCCTTCTTTTTTCCCAACTCAACGGAGGGAATAAGGAACGCCCCAATAGGAGAATAAATACACAGCGCGTGCTTAAAAATCGAATTTCCTATTACGCATATCTATCCTAAGTTTTCTTTTCCGATCTATTTTCGGAATTGGTGCTTTATGCGGTACCTTCATGTAATGAGCAATTTGTTTGCATTTAATCGACACGGATGAGTCGTGCTGGTTTTGTGCAATACACTATGACTCAATTGTTTTCTTACGAAAACCTCTACTACTACGCAGATTCGTTAACGAAACATACTTTGTAATAAACAATTTAGTAATCATTTGTACGATTTATTTTTATGCCGCAACAACATTTTCATTCCCGCGATAATCTAATAACGACACGCATAATTACATACGTATTAATAATTAATAATAATGATAATAATAAAGCGATCCATCATCTTAAATCATCGGTATTAATAAAACATTGTGGCAATGATCGGGACACGTGTCCTAGCATAGACTGGCATAGACGAAAAAGAACATCAATTTACTCGGCATTTATAAGGAATGTTTGGTAATATTAATAAAACTCACTGAACGCTTGGGAGCGTCGAGGTCGTGGATAGTGCTGTCTGGAAGATAAGAGAATGACACTTGCATCCGGTAAAGGGAGTTTCCGTGATTCCTCTCTTACTATTTTCCTCGGGCACGGTTTTCTATAGAAAGAAAGAGCGGATGTCAGTCTCCTCGGGCGGCGCCACTATTCGTCCAACGAATTTCGTCTCGGTCGGTATTCACCAATGGCAGGCTCGTATCGAAATGAGTTAAAGGGCCGGGAAATGTTGGAAACGTGACTTAGGGTACAGACGGGGGATTTTGGCTCGGTCGAGATAAGTGTCGGGGCCGCCGATATGTATATAACGTGTATACTGGCCAGGCGTATAAACTGGTAGTAAGGCCGAAGCGAAGATAGAGAGAGACCAGTACTCGATGCTGAGTGCCAGGAGGTTCGAAGAAAATCCAAACCGCGATAAGATGGCGTCACGCACGTCAGAGAGCTAGAGAAGAAGTGAGGGGCAGAGGAAAGACAGGAAGAAGGAGGCAGGCCAGGCGAACGTCGCCAGGGGACTGCCGTGTGTGACAGAGAGTGTGAATACGGTGCTGTCATGTCTTCTTGTTCGGGACTGACGAACGTCTGGGTTTCGATCATCGCGGTGAAACGTAACGCGTGATCCTGTCGTCTCTAGTACCATCCATCGATGCCTTTGTTCGGCAATAAGAGCTGTTCCCGTTCGAGCGCGTTCGGTTCGCGAATACGAGGACGGAGTTAGTAGCGGCCACACAGTTCGTCCGACCGTGTTTCTGTTCCGACAAGAAATAACAATTCTGTGCAATCGGTCGGATACTAGGCAGAGAGAACCTTCCTCTCGGTCCTGGACACGTTGAGGAGGAGAAGGAGGAGGAAGAGACGGAGGCGAACTGGCAAAGAGATGCGCGAGTTCAAGGTAGTCGTCCTCGGTTCGGGCGGGGTAGGCAAGAGTGCACTAACCGTGCAATTTGTCTCGGGATGTTTCATGGAGAAGTACGATCCGACCATCGAAGATTTCTACCGAAAGGAGATCGAGGTGGACAACTCGCCGTGCGTGCTAGAGATCCTCGACACCGCCGGTACCGAACAGTTCGCGAGTATGCGCGATCTTTATATAAAGAACGGTCAGGGCTTTGTGGTCGTTTACAGTCTGACGAATCATCAGACCTTCCAGGACATCAAAGCGATGAAGGAATTGATCACCCGTGTGAAAGGCACCGAACGTGTACCGGTGTTGCTTGTCGCGAACAAACTCGATCTGGAGCATCAACGTGAAGTGGACACGGCGGAGGGTAACGCTCTGGCACAGGTCTGGGGCTGTCCATTCGTCGAGGCATCCGCGAAGAACCGCACAAACGTCAACGATGTGTTCGCCGAAATCGTACGCGAGATGAACTTCAGCCCTGAGAAAGAAAAGAAAAGTTACTGCTGTTGCACTATCCTCTAATGATTAATCAAAATCCTGGACCGGGCTAGCCGAGCCACACTAGGTAAAGGATATATGTTTGTAGCTCTCTTTCTTGGGCTCGACATGTTTGGGCATGTGCTGTGAATTCGCCAATCTGTAAGACTAATGTTACCCCCGGATCTTTGTGAATTCGACTATGTCAAAGACTAACGCCATCTCTTGGTTCTTTTTCTATTGGAAAAATCACAGCCTGCCGTTGGGCTGGCTGTTAAATATTTTAATATACATGGATAGTATTATATGTAATATTATTGTAATATATACTGATAGACGATAAGTGGGCAACGAACGAGGTAACTACATCAGCAAAGGACCAATACTTGACGGAGAAGGAATGATAGGAATATGGGATTAGGAAAGGACAGGAAACTGCATCCGATGGTGACTACAGAACTGCCCTATGTTAGTTGTTACTTGTTAACAGCGAAAACCAAACTCGATACGTCTAGCTTTCTGCTCAATCTAAAAAGAAGCATTCAATGTGTGTTTGTTACAATCCACAAGGACCTGTATCGCTAGCAGGTTAGATGCGAACTAACAAAAGCATCGAAACTACATTGCAGATATTGAAGGAATCACTGTGGTGGTCAGCCATTTGACATAGTGGAAACAATTTTAATGACTGATTAAATGTTATTATTACCATGTATAGTCGGAAATCTCGATGGAAGGCAGACGGTTTTACGTGTGTGTATTGTGCAATGATATCCATTAACGATATATTATCTATGCTCAAACGTCAGAGGCTGCGGGAAAGGATACGTCGTATAAAGGGTTCAAATGGTGTGTTGTTAATGTTTCCGATATTGAGTGTACAGTTCTATTAGTAAAAATACATTTTATTCACCGTTTGAGTGCCACGCCGCGCGGATCGCCAAAAAGTGCCGCCACGGTATTGGCAGTTTTGTTCAATTGTATTGTCAATAGAAACATTTAAATAATGGTTTTACATTGTTAAACATAAGCATTTTCACAGATTCGTAACCGCAGGAACGCTGACTGTCACCCAATCAGTTATGAGACTGCAATTACCACTGTAAACATTGCTATTCCAAAGAAACTGACGTTTTTCAACATGAAACAACAGAAGTACGATTGCGCCGAGCGGCACTCAAACGCTTATGGGAAGCACAGAGTATTAAAAGCTATCCCAAACGGATGGTATTTTATATTCCAAGGATTGAATTCTATTCTAATTTCAATATGATTCCATTGCACGCCGGATATTGTTTTTGTTTCATTGATTGGATTAAGAATTGGAAGCGCAATGTCCGGTGCTTTAATTGAGAGAATGATGTTGGATGTAAGCAAACTGGAATGATTAAACACCAATGAAAAGGAGATTGCGGTAATGTTACAGTGAAATATTAGTACATAACGTCAATCATAAACGTAATAATACAATTTGTATGGTAAAGATTGTACGATAGTAAACAGAAAAGTAATACGAAGTCCTTGTACAATTCTAATAAGTTTTATAGCGAATTTTCGAGCCAGCAAGGAGAAGCAAGGCTGCAAACACCTGTTTTACGTAAAGGCTTACTGATACATTGATCCCTTCAAACTGCAAAGACAACATTATTTGCGGTACTCGTAGTAATTGTCCGATATATCCATTGCTTTGCACGAAACGGGAATTTCCTTTGGATCTCCTTGAATCTCTTTTCGAGCCCGATCGCCATTGCGTTAGACGCGAACGTTAAACCGATGGACGTTGAGAAAAAGAAAAAAGAAGCAATGGAACTCCCTTATAAAGTAACAGTAGGTCGTGTGTAATTTTTCTCGTGTGATCAAAAGAAAAAAAACGGAAAAAACAAAAATCATATTATCCGATGTTGAACACCGCTTTTATACCGTAACAGTCATTACATTAGCTTGATATTATTATTATTTAACGCCACCCATGTCGAAGTCATTCATTTTCCGTGTGATTGCTGCACGACATACCTTAAGCAACAAAAAATAAGGGTTGTTCTCGCTCGACTGTCTTTTCTTTTTTCACTTTTCAAAAAAAAAAAAAAAAAAAAAACAAGTCCACGACGGATATTAATCCTGACTTCTGAGGAAGCAAGAAACAAAAATGAGAAAACATGTATTTATAGATTGTATAATATCTACTCGTTCGTCTAGATTACCCGTTCTTTCGGATCGATTATGACACACTGAATTGGACGCGAGCGATACCACTTCCCGGCACAAGGCTGTATCAAAAGGACCCCAAAGTCGAACTGAAAAGTTTCAAACGAACTGATGTACAGTATTTCTATCATTGGTAGTTAGAAGAGAGTCCAACGATACACTAGTTTCGCGGGAAGAGCG
>NW_015374013.1:235146-347502 GCF_001272555.1 Dufourea novaeangliae | reverse complement strand
TTTTTTATTTTTTTTTTTTTATTTTTCCAATTGTCGGTGCACTTCTAGAAACGGTCACAATTTCACGACGAGTAACACGGGGCTCCGATACTTTTCTGATCTCGACGTTCTTTGAAACTCTCCGCGGAACATAGAAAAATTAATACAAACATTTCAAGCCGTGAACACGTTTCAAAGGAAACTATTATAATTGTCATTGTAAGATTCGACGGAGATCAGAGAATCTGAGAGACAGCCTCGCGTATATTCGATCGACAAAAGGGTGCTAAAGTACGTTTCCGTCAGTTTAAAATTGGCGAATCGTATATACCGACGTAGCGAATCGGCCATCCATTTTCGTTACTGTACTCAACTAAAAAAACTGAAAGAAAAACACATGCAAGCAGGAAAAAGGGGTGGGGGGGGGGGAAGGGTTCGGGGACAACAGATAATTATTCGTATCCTCTATTTTATCACTCGGAAAAATTCATAGTCTCGCTGTGATCCCGTAGATGTAACCGCAGTTTTTCTATTAAAAACGACGACGATAATAAACCCGCGTATAAAAGCCTTTCAACGGCGAATCAAAGGGCCTCTTTGTGGAACGTGTAATCGCTCTTGCTCTATTATCGTTACGTTTTTTCCGCCCTCCTGGGTTTTTTGTGCTTCGCGAAAACCATGGATTGGCAAAAGGACGAAAAAAGGAAGAGAAGAAAAATAGAGAGAGTGAGAGACAGATAGTGGGGGGGGGAGGGGGAGAAAGAACTTATTAACTGGCCACGCGGATAGCCTTCCGAGTAGGTGCCGTCTGTTGCACGGGAAACGAATAAGGAAACAAAAAAGAAGTTTCTATATTTGTATCGCTTCTGAACGCACATACACACCTCACATATACACAGATTAGTACATGCGTGCTTAACCGACGCGAAATTGTGTTCAAGAATATTTTTCTAAAGAATAAACAACACGCTTCGAGAACTAAGGACTCTCTTGCACGAAATGGAACGAAATTTGTCCATTGTCTCGGAAAGCTATCCCGTCGTGTGTGAAAAGTCGAGCTATGTTTTGAGTCAGCATATCAGTGTCACACAAGGACCAGGTTCGTTTCGTTAACTTCCTCGTTTCGGCCAGCAAATCCTTCCGATTTTTCAAAAAGAAAAAAAGTATGACTAAAGGACGGTACTTTTAGGGGGAGAAAGCACAAGAATTCACCACCTATTTAAAAAAAAAAAAGAAAAAAAATAAAGGAACGATTCGCATACGATTTTATAATTAGATATATAGATAAATGAATAAAAAAATATATATATATATATATATATACAATATATATGTATACATGCAGATTTGTTACGCAACTGGGTCACATTAATTCGAAAAACACCACGATTTAGATGTATATCGGCCTTTCAGTACTACCTGCGTATTAATATTGAGTACGAAATACGTTATATTTTTTACAATGTGAAGAATCTGTAAATATTATAGCGTCGAATTATATATATAATATTAATAATAATAATAATAATAACGAGAAGGAATACTGATGAATGATCTGATATTTGAGAAAAGACAACAATGAGAATGGCTTACAAGTAAAAAAAATGTGCACTTCCGTTTATGATCGATTCGATGTTTGCGGAACCACAGTATGTTTTTCAGTTCTTTTTTTTTAGCGTCTTTTCGTCAACTATCCGTTCGCGCGATCACTTGGGTAGACGGAAAACGGATACTCGAGGACACTTACACAGAACGCCATCCGCGAAAAAGAAATGGAAATTTTTGTTTGCTGGTAATTTTAATTACGCGATTCGTTTATTCTGACTTGCGTCGAAAAGGGAAATACATGAAAGGAGCGTGCGTTATTTTTTACCTGTAGTAACAAATGAAAAAAAAAATACAAAGAAGAGAATAAGTAAAAATGTACCAGTATGTATCGTCTCTCTTTAATGCGAGTGAAAATAAACGAATAACAATAAGAAAATGCATTTTCTTTTAGCTGAAGAAGAAGTGATAATAATGATGCGTGTAGCGATGTTTGTTTTTCTTCATATTGCATTTGATTTTAGGTTGCATAATTGTATTGGCGCATTTAGCTTCGATTACCAGCATAAGAATCTAGTCACACACAGAATTCTTGTAACTCAATGACATGGAAAAATAGTGTATACAAGCCAAAGGCTTCAAAAGAACATTTTCAAAGCTGTATTATCCTATCGTCCAATAAAATCCTGTTTCAAGTAATTATAATTTTTAATACCTTGAAAATTGTTTCTTTTTTTGTAGCTCAACAGAAGGAAATAAAATATTTAGTGAAATTCAATATTTGTATATTTACATTGTTATTACCGTTAGGAATATTTAAGAGTCGTGATTGAACTTCAAAGATGATAGGTCGATACAGAAATTTATATTTTCTGCAGCGTGTTGCAAAGTCATTTTTTCCATGAAAACATTGAGCTTATCCAGCGATAACTACCCAAATGATTTTACTCCGTCTGAAATCTGGTGCACATTTTTACTTTGTACGCAAGTTTTTCACATTTTTTTTATTACTAACCATTGTACTGGCATTTTGGCAATATCGCACAAATATAAAAATATAATATAGAATAAAAACGATTTATATTTGTGGTATCAATTAATCCTCCACCATGAAGCGATCCAAAAACGAAGATTCAGCCTAATTTTACGAGCAAAATATTGTATGCCTATTCATATAATATTTTTATTATTATTGCTTCATTCTGTATTTATACAATATCATGTACCAGTAATAGTAAGTACACATCATTCATAAATTTAGAGATTACATTACACACACTTAACAAATCAAAAATTGTTTCAATAGAAATAGTGAAATACATTACTTTAGACATCCTACTCACTTTTTATTATAATATTTCAGCAGAACTGAAATTTTATAAAATTAATTCACTATTTCTCTGCTTCACGCTTTTTTAGGTCAGTGATTAGATTTTTAAGTAAGAAAGATAAAAAGTAAACAAACAATATATGTATTGAAACAAAAATGTCACTAAAATGTGGACACATATTTATTAAAAAAATTAGTCGCAATAATCTACAAAAAAAGACTTACAGATTAAACTTAACAGAAAGATCACAAATTTTCATAGTAACTTAGGTGTTTCTTAAAATTATAACTTAATTCGGAAAGAATAATTCATTCATTCTTTTAATACATTCGTAAGCTTCTGTTGCAGGTACGTTCATACAAGCAGAAATTACTTGATGAATTAAATAGAAATTAGACATTTTTGGAGTATGAGATATCATAGAAGTTTCTTCAGTGTACCTGTAATTAAATTCAAGGCATTGATCACTGAAGCGATTCAAATTGTTCAG
Organism: Dufourea novaeangliae; assembly: GCF_001272555.1. Classification (NCBI taxonomy): domain Eukaryota; kingdom Metazoa; phylum Arthropoda; class Insecta; order Hymenoptera; family Halictidae; genus Dufourea; species Dufourea novaeangliae. Next base: position 344,157 of record NW_015374013.1, on the reverse strand, counting down.
AACCTCTTCTAAATGATTTTCGGAATTATGTTGAGTATTACTATCGAAGCTTTCAAGACAGTTGGCATACCAATTTACATAAGGACTCTGCTTTATACTTCCATCGAGTTGATGAAAGTTCTCAATTAATGATTCGTACACCCTTTCCTGATCATTCATACCTTCGAGTAATACGAATAGTTTACAAAAACGCGTGATGGACTTCAGTAAAAATGCAAATAAATCACTTCCACCGATACATGGATACTCCAGAGATAAACAACAAGCCTCTATTGTTAAGCGCAAAAAGTGATTAAATGCTTCAAGTTCATCATTCCATCCAAAGGCAAACCAAAATATTACAGTGAGTTCAGAACCTAGTCTTCGATATTCTTCTTCGGTTGACCTAAGAATTAAATGGCGCAAAAAATCTTCTCTCAACAAACCTAGATCCGACAAGTAGGTTCGTAGCCTCGCCAGAGTTTTAGGGTCTTCTTTTAATCTATTTATCACGATGAAACAACGTCGTTCGTAATCTTCTACTATATTAACCACACTCACACTATTCTGAGACAATTGCCACAGAGATGCGAAATGTAATTTGTCTATTGGTTCAATTACAGTTTTGATTCCGTCGATAATTTCCTTTTTTGCAGAAGCAGAAATCCTGTAGCTTTTAATTTCTAAGAAATATTTCAATATTCTTGTAATCTGACTAAAAATTTCATTGCTCAAGTATTTCGAAATAGTTGTACTCTTTCTTAAGAAAGACATTCTCTTAGCTAGAGCTATTGTCAGACCCTTGATGTTTGTGTCGTTGGTACATCTAGCTTGTAATTTACGAATATGATCTAAAACAGAATTGATGTTTGATACGTTGAATGAATCTTCCTCCAAATATGGTATAAAAACATTGTTCATTAGATCATGTACATCGATCACAGAATTCTCTAATGCAACCTTAATGAAATTCATGAATTTCTTTCCATTCCATTCTTTATTCTCCAAACAAATCGTTCTCAGGATGCTGGTTAAAAATTTTTCATCATTGTCTTTTCTGATTTGCATAAGTGGAGATAGCAAAAGCATATCTTTAGCAGAGATCATTATATTTTCATAGCGGGGAAAGCCAATAGTTATCTTTAAAAGTATAGACAATATTAATGCAAGATTCTTCAATGAGAACAGCAGAACAATTTTCAAATTTGTTGATATCTGTAAATTAGAATTTCGTGCAATGAAATTATTAAATGCCTCTTCTGTGTGCGGAGATTCCAAATGATTTTTTCCATCATGTTTCGTCAGATACATCATCACTATTTCATAAATATCTGTTACATTTTGAGATGACAATATTTTTGTAACTATAGTATAACTAAGCTCTTTAAATTCTTCTTCAATCGGTTGCACAAGAACATAAGTTAAATATTCTAACAGATTCAAACAGTCTTTATTTTCTAGTAGAGATTTATTTGTGTAAACAAAATCAAGTATGGATCTATCCCATTCTTTGTATCGACACAACAATTCTTTCATAAGCTCTTTTTTACCTTCAGATATGGCACAACAAAGTTCTTGTAAACTTAAAACAAAACTGGATTGACTGGGATCTGGTTTTGACGAAAAATGCTGTAAACATTCTATTAACTGATCGTTTTGCGACAATTGTTCATTATTCTTTATACATTCTATTAAGTAATAAGATTCATTTCCAATAGAACGTTGTAAAGAAATCATCTTATTGTCTTCGTCATCTATTTCAGCCCAGTTTATGTAAATTTGACAAGTGATTTCCTTAAGTTTACGTGACAATAAATCCATTAAATGTTCATTTAATGTTGCTATGACATCTTCCAGAAGAGTGTCTTCGCATTTTTTGTACGGTTCTCTACCAAACGTAATGTTAAGTAATTTTTCAACATCTCCAGACATGGTGACTCCTTGGATCTTTTGCTCCAAGCAATTTCTTATAGTAGAAATTAATTGTTTCAGTATAATACCATAACGCTCACAACATTTTAAATTTGACAAATCTGACGAAGGAATGAACTTTGGTTTGGTTAACAAAAGTAGAAACTCCTGAAAAGCTGTAAGTAAATTCTCTATAGTTTCTTCAAGATTTTGGGATTGTACACTGACTTCTTTCAATTTGATAACTTTGGTATATGTAATTGATATTATATGGTATACAGTATTCAGTGATTTTGGAAAAGGTAGTTCTTCTATGCACTTTGAAACTATATCCAATACTTCTGTGAACAAATCTACAGGCATATACAGAAGAGACTGAATTAAAATCTTTTCATATTCAAGACTCCATAAAATTTGTACAAATAAATATGGAGATAAAGGTGGACACATATCTACTAAATGACCACTGACAATATCTTCTCCTAAACGCTCCTGATTTTTGAACTTGGTATTCAATAATAAGTATGTGTATGATAATACACATTTCTCGTTGTTAGTCAGAGCCTTTTCCTTTGTAGGAATACTATGAGTTTGAAATATATTCAATATTGATATACATATATCATCAATGTGACCAATGCTTTCAGATGTTGCACGCATCTTAAGAAACTGCAATTCTCCACATTCCTGATTCTTCTTCATTAGGTAGGTCTGAATCTTCTTGTAAAATTCATTTAGTTCATCCATTTTGCGTGTAGTTATTAAAATATCCAAAAACTTGTATAACTGTTTAAATTAGTATGCAATAAGTATATACTAATTTTCATGTACAAAATAGTTCACATATTGTTGTATATCTGAAAATTTATTATAATTGTTAATAATCATATATGTACTACGTAAATAACTTTACTATCAACTACAACATGCTACAACATTACATATGAACTGAAATGCACAAATGGTTGCGTTCAGAAGACACAACCGTTGAGTGATTTCACTAGATTTGCTACTGCTCACCCAATAGAATGTAGCGTTCAGAGTCAATCTAGTGAAATCACTCAACGGTTGTGCAACGGTTGTGTCCTCTGAACGCAGCCATTATATTTAAAAGAAAAAGAAACAGCAAAAATATAAACATTGTTACCATCGTTTTCTACGATATTGCCACCTGATTTTTATTCCTCGTTAAATATATTTTGTATTATCGAATGCTATTATTATCAAGATGAAGAGTTTCCATCCACTTTCGTTATAATTTAACAAATATGTATATATGCCGGCACTGAGCGATAACATTATCATTTAAGTTACGTCACTGATTAACACAAGTATAAAAATCACATGCATAATTCGATCGTGTATTCATAAATCGAAAATGGTACGTGCGTGGTACATGGATAATAACGATGCTGATCAACGATTGGAACACCATAAAGAACCACCCAAATTTCTCTCCCTTGAAGACTTGTTCAAAAGCACAGGCGTCGAGTATTTCAAGGTAAGATTAACCTTCAGTATTCGTTAAATGTTTCATTATTATCGTATACATTTTATGCTTGCCAGTTGTATGAAAATATAGTTACTTCGTATTATTTTGGAAACAAATTATTTATTAGCAGTGTGACGCAATACTATATAAAGAAATTGCACGTTAAAATTAAAATTTCTATTTTGTATAATAAAATTATGTCCACCTATGCTTAAACTTTTATTAATGATTTATCTTGTAGCCTCCAATTCAATTCTGTACACATGCATTTTTTATTTTACGTTAGAACTTTCTTCTTGTTTTGTCAAAGCATTACTGAAAATTAATAAAACTTACTTGATGTTATTACAGATCGATTGTAAAGACTACAAAAATGATAACACATTGACACAGTTAAAAAAGGAACGTGGTTACACCTATGAGGATGAGATAACGTGTTCTGAGAAGTGTCTTCCAAATTATGAAGAGAAAGTAAACAAATTAATTTGAAGTACAAATTACATAATGTATTCAAAACATTAATATATATTCCATTCGAATATTTAGTTAAAAAACTTTTTCACTGAACATCTTCACACAGATGAAGAAATAAGATTTGTACTGGAGGGATCTGGGTACTTTGATGTTCGAGACAAGGATGATCAATGGATACGCATTGAAGTCATAGCTGGAGATTTGATAATTATTCCAAGTGGAATATATCACAGATTTACTTTAGATATCAATGTAAGTCTTTTATTCCGGTAAAAAAGTTGAAAGGCCATTCATCATTATTTTTCTGTTTTTTAGAATTACATTAAAGCAAAACGTTATTTTGTGGGAGAACCTGTATGGTTACCATATAATAGACCAGCCGACGATATGGAATGCCGTAAGAATTACCTTAATCGTTTGAACAATGACTTTCAAATAATAACAGCTTGACATTTGTCACAAATGTTATAATTTCGAAAAATATGTTAACATGTACAAATGAGTAATTTAGATTATGCTTTCAATATATCTAGAAATATATATTAAATTTAGTTAAACATAGTAGATTACTCATTTATACATGTAATAACATAAGTAATTAAGGTTGAGATTCATCTGTACCACAGTGTATATTAATGTATAATTATGCAATGTATAATAACATTCCACATACGAAAGCTGTTCTTTCAACAAATTATTATTATAATGTTGATGTCATTAGAATATCCAGTTTGTACAGTTTATATGCGCAATTTATATTACAAAAAGTGTATTGTACTTTGTTAATTCCTATTCATTATATGTACACAGTTTCAGAATAAAAATTTTTCCATTATTGAATCATTTGCAATCAATTTCGATACACAGAAATTGCTACCTATTGTTTACAAAACAAATTGTCTATTCTTAATAAATTATATACATACATACAAAAACCTTATTTAGGCGAATACTGAGTTATTTGTATAGAGTTCCGATTGTTAAACGTCTTTTATAAAAATTCGGATTTCCATGCGCATTTTCTATACAAAGTTCATTTACATGTTCTACATTACGAAGTTTCAAACTTGCAATTACTTTAAAATTATCGATATTACTTAATAATTACGTTCAATATTCTTTTATCCACCAGGCAGCGTTACGTGAGACGTCACTATTAATATACAATAAACTATCATGATTCCAAATGTGCGAGTAAGTAAAAATAAATGCTGATGTTAATGAATGATAAATTTCATCGTCAAGATGTAAAAGTTCAAAGCTAAAATAATACTAGAATTACTTTTCGTCTGGAATTAATTATTAGTCCTAATGTAAGAAAAAAAAAAAGGAATTTATCTTTGTCCAAATGGATAAATGAATAAGAAAATTACCTTACTTCATTTAGTGCATAAATAAGAAAAAGTCTCGGGACAAGATCCTATGCGTTCGATTATGAGAAATAAATTGTCAGCCTTTCTATTGTATCTATCTACTGAACTAAAAATCGGCGTTTACCGTGAAATTGCTTTCAATCCTGTCCTGCATCACCCCCCACTTCTGATACTCTCCAACTTTTTTCTCGAAAAAATTTGTCTTACCTTCCAAAGATATATGTTCCATGAAGTCAAACGGATTTTCAGACATGTAAATCTGAAAAAGGAAAAATAAGGCACTTACATAAAATTGCAACTATTAATTAATTACCAGATGATAATTGTGGGCACCCGTTGCAGAAACTCAGGTAACTCAGTAGCGCTTAAACTAGAAATAATTTCACAAATACCTTCTGACAACCCAGTTCAACGAGTAGTCGGTCCGCAACAAATTCTATGTATTGACACATAAGTTTACAATTCATGCCTATCATTTCGACAGGCAACGCGTCTGTCAAAAATTCTTGTTCGATTTCAACAGCATCCTTAATGATTGACGTGACTCGTTCGCAAGATGGTTTCTGTATTATGTGTCTAAACATTAAACACGCAAAGTCACAATGTAAACCCTGAAAATATGAACAGAAACTAATATTCAAACATTCATTTGCAAATTAGTATTCAATTCATGCAACTATTTCCTTCGTGCGCTGACCTCATCCCTGGAGATCAGTTCATTGCTGAATGTAAGGCCAGGCATGAGACCCCTTTTCTTCAACCAAAAAATGGCGGCGAAACTACCACTGAAGAAGATGCCTTCCACGGCAGCAAATGCGATTACCCGTTCAGGGAAAGTGGCGGTTTTGTGGTTTATCCAATTCAGTGCCCAGTTGGCTTTCTTAGCAACGCATGGTAGATTCTCAATCGCGTTAAATAAAAAGTCTCTGTCACAGACAAATCATGCAGATTGTAAAAAATCTTTCAATTGCTTGCCAAGATTTCAAGATCATAGTTTCGTTTTGTTAAATATCTAGACTTTATGATATTGTAGCATTGCTAATATTTATTAATTCAAAAAATGCATTTTATATTCTATTTACCTTTCTTTAGCGTCCGCAATATAAGTATCAATTAACAAAGAATACATTTCTGAATGCACATTTTCCATGGCAACTTGGAAACCATAAAAGCAACGTGCCTCTGTGATTTGCACTTCCTGACTGAATCGTTCGACAAGATTCTCATTGACAATTCCATCGGAGGCTGCAAAGAATGCCAATACATGAGATATGAAGTGCTTCTCACTGGATGTCAGACGGTTCCAGTCGAAAATATCCTGCAAACAGCAGAAATACAATTATGTTGTACATTGCAAATTTATACACATTCAAATGTTCTTCAAATTCAGATATGGTATTAATTTTATACCTTAGAAAGATCTACTTCTTCAACAGTCCAAAAAGAAGCTTCGGCCTTCTTGTACATTTGCCAAATATCGGGCCACTGAATAGGAAATACAACAAATCTACGTGGATTATCTTTAAGTAATGGTTCCAATTCCGGATTGAACTCATTTTCCTTTAGCACCTTTCTCACAGCTTTTCCTTTACCCACCTAATAAAGCAAACAAACATTATTAATAGAAAGTAAATAAAATTTACTGATATTGTACAATCACAAGAATATAGTACTTACTCCATTCTCTTGAGAGATAGTAGGTGAAGTACACAACTTTTTGGGAGATGTCTAAAATAAAAGATCAAAGAGGTATAGCCAATAATGATAAGACTGTTCTGTAAATGCTCGTGGTGTTAAATATAACAGATTTTTATACACAAATATAAACTTCTTGTTAATTGCATAGTCATTATTTAACTTACAGAGGATATAAGGCACTTTTGTAATAACATTATAAATTATACAATAAGATGAAACATGTGACAGTAAGCATCCTACTGTATTGCACAATTACATGTAATGGTGGACATATTACTCATTATCAGGATCTGTGAGGTAAACAAGGAAACTGAACGTTACCTTGCAATTATATTTAACCATAATTACAGCATAACCATTAAAATAATCTTTTTTTTTTCAATAAATAAGTAATTAACAGGGTGTTAGTCATAGATTTTTTCATTTAAAAAATGAAGTTTTCTTATTTTATTTGTAATAAGCTTAATATCAATGCAGTACATTTAATCTTCATGTAAAACTTAACCTTCTGAAATACATACCATATCATAGATACTTTATTAAGAACATTCTTCTACAGTCACTTATTTTGTAAATAAAGTCATTTTTTATCATTAATATGTGCAATCATACTTATGCATGTTACGTTTTATGAACATTATACGTTTTACCATTCGTGATACAGAAAGCACATGTGCAGTTGAAAAACGAATACTCCGTTTTTGTTATAAATTAAAGAAATATTTAGTAGTACAATGAGTCTTATTTACCGGTATTTATAGTAATGTTTACTTATCTACACCTATATACATTAATAAAAGTACGATTGCAATCGTAAATCATTAAAAACTCTAAGATTTTAAATACGAACACGAAGTATATTGATGTAACTATCGTTAAATGTAAATGTATTTAATTGAAACATTACTATCCAGATAAATATTAAAACAAATAAAATAGAAAAAAACGTGGGAAACAATTTTTTTTATTCGAACTTTTTAGACTTTTCTATGGCAAGAGCCTTAATTTTATAACTTGCTGGAACTACGAATAAATTAAACGATGTATATCGTAAACACAGATTGTAATCAAATATAATAATGTAATAAATCTGTATGGTAAAATTTGAATCACTCATTCACGACTGTATCTATCTACTATTAGGGCGGGAACCTCTATCAATGCATTAATAAGGAATATATGAATAAAAAAATACAGAAATAACGTCACATTTACCTTCTCTTTGAGGGAAATATGTTCGAGGTGTTTCAGGATATTTTCTTTCGTCGAGATTTGTAGCGGCATTGTGAATTTTCCAATTGTTACAAAAAAGATGGAGAAAAAATTAAATTTACAGGATGATCTCAAGCACTGTCCTCCCCTGAATCAGATACTTGAATGTTGGAAAAGCTATGCCATGGGTATCCCTTATTGGCGTATGTTGGCTTCTTTTCGCGCTAAATTGCAGTCGACCAATCAGCCGATTGCGTCTTGCCGCCAAAACTTCCTGGTTTTATACTATCAAATATATTGTTCTGGATGATCCATCTAAAAATCATTAAAAATAATTTACGTCGCTTTATATATAAAGTTAGGTGTAATTAGTGTAATTTATAAATATTCAGTTTCCCACGTGTTCTACGGGATTGCGCATGACTGAATAGTTTCAACCGCAAGTACAGGGATGTGTGTGTGTTTATCAATGAAAGCCGTCAGCTCAGGTCAGCTGTAAGAAGCATTCGGTTATTTAAACGAAGTAACTCTTCTTCAGCTGATCGAAACGCATACGTACAATGAAAAAAAAACAGAAAAACGTCAGTTAAATGAAATACTTTATCAAATAATATTAAGTCATTTATTGTACTCACGTGTATTAATAATTATCAATTGTAACATTTTTCATTATTATTCAAAGAAATGAATGTGTTCACACAGACGTTTGTCACCATCTATGGTAGAATAGCTGAGTTACTAGCCAAGTAGTACCATATTCTTGCCGCGCTACTGGAACATTTGGAGGAACGTAAAGTGTGCTGCTCAGAAGAAGGCATAGACCATAGACATATACAGGGTGTACCAAAAATGTTGGAGGACCCGGAAATGATTGCTCGTGATGTGATATGAAACAAATTTTTTCTTAGACCAATTAAAAAATACCAGCGATTGGTAGTCAATAATAGCACAAAAGTCTTATAACCTCGTGTAGTTACATTACATCGTATGATGTCGCTGTCTAGCGACAAAAATATGATACTAATCGGTTAGTAGCTTAGCCGATTTTCCGTAGATGGCACCACAGGTCCTTTGGCTGTATTTATCATAGCCTGTAAACTTTACGCATTTATAGCAAATATGAAAAAACACACTATAATAGAAACTTTAACAAGGTATGATAAGATCCTTGTATTATTTTCGACCGAATAAATCTGTTAACAAATGAAATTAATTTTTTAATAATTTCATCGTTAAAATGTCAAATTTAAAAGAGCGCCATTTTATGTTATCGCGAGAGATTTGGTTAATTGTCTACCTTTATGAAACTTTCAACAGGGACGTTAACTGCTTTCATTTAGCATTCAGAATTGTTAAGTATTTTTCTGAATAGAGCGTGTGCCATGTGGGAGTAAATTTTCGTAAATTTCGAGTAAATTGCACTCAAAGCAATTGTGTTTCCGACGCTTTGGTTTCTGAGGTTAGTCTAACTAACTAATGTTTTTTGTCTTTGTTTATACAGTTATAAAGTATGTACAGTCACAGATAAAATAAGAACATTTTTCTTGTGTAATAGATGATTTCATAAAAAAAGTTAATTATTGTTTTTTCATAGTTCCGAGAATTTTAACACAATAATGATACAGACATTATAATGTTTTATATATTGTTACAGTCGTAACATGTTTATTATGCACTAGATAATTAGTACGTATTACTTTTAGTGAAGGAAGCAAAAAGTGATAATGGCACTACATAGTGTGCCTCCAAAAAGAAAAGAAATTTATAAATACGAGGCACCATGGCCCCTCTACAGTATGAACTGGTCTGTTCGTCCTGACAAGCGGTTTCGTTTGGCCCTTGGAAGTTTTGTAGAAGAATATAACAACAAAGTACAAATAGTTTCACTCGATGAAGAAACTTCAGAGTTTAGTGCCAAAAGTACTTTTGACCATCCTTATCCAACCACAAAGATCATGTGGATACCGGATAGCAAAGGTATTTTTATAAAATTACATTAATCTTATCAGATTTGAAAAATAGTTTATGTTAAAGTTCTAACACCGTTCTGTAGGATTATTTCCTGATCTTTTGGCCACATCCGGGGACTACCTAAGAGTTTGGAGAGCAGCAGAGCCGGAAACTCGCTTGGAGTGTGTTTTAAACAATAATAAAAACTCAGACTTCTGTGCTCCTCTGACTTCTTTCGATTGGAATGAAGTAGATCCAAACTTAATTGGCACGTCGAGCATAGACACAACGTGTACCATCTGGGGTTTGGAAACTGGTCAAGTCTTGGGAAGAGTAAATATGGTCACTGGACATGTCAAAACTCAATTGATCGCTCATGACAAAGAAGTATATGATATAGCGTTTAGCCGTGCAGGAGGTGGCCGTGATATGTTTGCATCTGTCGGTGCCGATGGGTCCGTGAGGATGTTCGATTTACGGCATTTGGAACACTCGACGATAATCTATGAAGATCCTCAACATACGCCACTTTTAAGACTTGCGTGGAACAAACAAGATCCGAATTATCTTGCGACGGTAGCTATGGACGCTTGTGAAGTAATAATTTTGGATGTCCGTGTTCCATGTACACCGGTCGCTAGGCTAAATAATCATAGGTACATAACACATTTACCTTTTCTTAATTCTGTCTATGCATACTTCAGAGTGAAATGGCTTTGAATATTTGGTATTCGTTTTCAGAGCAAGCGTTAACGGCATAGCCTGGGCACCCCATTCGTCTTGTCACATATGTACGGCTGGAGACGATCATCAAGCATTAATTTGGGATATACAACAAATGCCAAGAGCCATCGAGGACCCTATTCTAGCATACACAGCTGCCGAGGGGGAGGTAAATCAAATACAGTGGGGTGCCACTCAGCCTGATTGGATCGCGATTTGTTACAATAAAGCAGCGGAGATCCTCAGAGTGTAAAAAAAAAAATAGTATTTTCCATTAGTTTTATATCTTTTAATAACATAGTTTCTTTGCAAATTGTTTACTTAAGTTCACGGGATCATTTCACCTGAATATTCTGTATGGACTTATGAATCTCCCATACATTTTCGTATTTCTCTTTTTGTACCTGTGAAATAGGCATGTACAAATACTCGTTATTTTTAAGAAAAATCTATAAGCGAAATACCTAAAAGGTATTGACGGTAATCAAAGAATTATAGAGAGTTTATGAAACTGTTTATACATTTTGATTATTTCTTTTGAACGGATAATGATTTGGTACTGTTCAGTTAGGTTTACGAGTCTAAATTGTCACGACGAATAGGGCTGGACCGATCTGAAAATTTCAAGTATATGTACATGTTGACTTAACGATAATGCAATGTGTTATCATTGTGCCACCGGTATTTATATATGTATTTAAGATTCTCAGGATTATCAAGCAAGTGTACACGTGGTCGAGTAAAATTACAATAGCAAATATATAAGTGCTCATCGAATGATAGTTAAATAGTAGTATAAAGTTTGTATAAGATAAGATTTCGTACATCTTCAATAATCAATGGATGAAATATTGTGTTCTGGAGATACGATATATAGAGACTGACGAATCACATGTATATTTATGATAATGCAAACAATCGTAATTAATGTATTTTATTTTGTGCTTAATTCGATTTCGAAAGCAACAGATTGATCTTTTTAAAGTCAATCTTAGAATTTCCCAACGAAATTAGAAGAATTGTTTTCCATAAAATGGAACGGAATAAAATACATCGATTATGGTGTACAATTGTATATATGTTTATATTTACTTGGTTTTGTAGAAAATCATAGAATGCAATAATAGATATTTCTATAATCTCTGGACTCATTCAATATACATGTATGAAAATGATCATTATACTAAGTGTGTGTATTCATAATATAAGAAAAAAGAGAAGTAACGTTAAACTCTTTTATTACAGTGACAAAAGTTATAGTGGTAGTTCGGTGATACTAGAATTAGTGGGAAACCCAACTTATGTGATAATATGATTACATACTTACGAAGTTTTTAAGACCATTCAGACGTAAGATTGTGTCATGAAATTGTAATTAAAAGTAGTTTTTTTATACATAAATTATTTAAATTAACGCTAAGGCAATTGAGATGCATTAATAATCCACGCATTGGTTAAAATCATTCTTTCCATAGTCGGCATATGATAGGATCATAATTCAAACATTTCAAATATTAGAAAAAAAAAGAAAAAGCAAAATTTATATTGCTGTCCGATGTATCATGATTTACAGCTAGCACAATGAACGAGATGCATTATTTACAATAATGAAACACGAGTAACTGACTTGGAATATTCGCCAATCAATTACATTTAATTTTTCCATTAATATCTCGTTGTCGATAAAATACCTGACGACTTTACACAGCTGTAAGATTATACTATTATATATTACCGCTACTATAATAAATATTATTAACTCTGATACAGAGTAAGGACTTTACTACCTAACAGTATAATTAATGATTTTGCATTCTTATTTTTCCGAGTGTTCTAGTTTATAAAAATATGTACATTTTCCTATGTCAGATTCTGTTTGAAATATTGTTAACAGTAATTTATCATAAACTTTGGCAAGAATTACTGTCTCAAAGTTCTTTCGAATTACGAGCACATTGCTTGTTTAAATAAACAAAGCCGGGACACGTGAACTTTCATTCTAAAAAATGTCGCTCATTTCTCTAGCTTTCTTTTTTTATCCAGATGCACGTGCGCAATCCACAAACACGTATATATTGCACATTTCTAGAAAACAAAAAAGCATGATTAACAATTAAAATCTCACACGATGGATCATTACGAACCGACAGTTGAACGTAAAGTGGAACTTACATACGCCGTTGTTCCTCAAACGTTTTTTCTTTGTTACAATTACTGCATCGTGTTAAGAATAAATTAAGAAATCATGTTCCTCGTTTCACAGTGTTAAATACTCCTAACGTTTGTGATTGCGATCCCCAGGAGAACTTGGCTAAATTACATTGAATACTTGTTCTACACGACTGTAGAACGAGATTAGTATCATTCGATGGCGATCTCTATCCTCGTTACAGAATATAGGGAAATTTTTTAAGCGCGTTTTACTGTACAATTTTCAGATACTTTCATCGCAAAGTCCTGACGTCCCATAAAAATCCGAATTGTTAGCGTTTTTTCCTGTACTCAACCCAAACACTATATAAGGTAGCATATTACTTTGGTGAAATAGTGCTTATCACTTCCATAATTTTGAGTACGTTCACACACCCTTCTTAAAGCTCGTTGGAAGCCTCTATTACAACATCTTTAAAGAACACACAATTTGCTGGCTAGATAATGGAGATGCAACACTGTGCACCCCATTGTCACCATATTTCCCATGGCAATGTAAACGTGAACACGTCGAAAAGCTTTGTGAATATTCAAGTAATGTGGGCAGTACTTCAACGGACCCGGATTGTGGCGACCAATTTCATTACCGACTCCGGCTGCACGCTCCAGTGTGTTCTTTCGAACTATCAATTGCAGGAGAGGTGGTGTCAGATAGAGTCTTATTATCAACTCCAAGAAAAATGCACAAGACATTGCACCCACCTGGAAAAAAGTACGTTTCCATATACATACATATAGATGTTCGAACAAGAGATCTTACACGGTAATTATTTTGAATAAATTATGTACACCCACGAGCAAACTGGGCTTCCACTAGGGGAAACAAAGGCGTAGAAGAAAACTCTCCTACTGCTTGGTAAATTTATCCTAGGTATTGAAATGAATGTTAAGTCGAATATTAATTTGGCATAAATTTCACTAACTCCCAAAACTAAATGGTAGGAGGCCTTTCGCCAAACTCACATTTTCCTCTAACGGAAGCCGAGTTTGCTCGTCGGTGTACATCACTTTACATACCTGTGTGGTAATTTCGGTGTCCCATGTGTGCATCGGATGATGTTTCACAAAAATTAAAAGCGTAGTGAGACTGAGACACGCGTTAATGGTAAAGTATCTTGGGAACAGGATCCGTTGCACCTCGCCAAACGTATGTCTTGGTAATGCGAAATATAAGGAGAGACCTGGAACGACGAGAATTAAATCGGTGTTAAAATCTAATAACTCCTAACTCCATTTGACAGTTTTTGGAACTGTATTTAATTTACAGGAGTTGCGGAATTATTTAGGAAAATGTATTTATTTTTAGTGCGTTGAGTGACACTGAAATGCAAAATTGGCTCAAAAGTGGAGTTATGAAGTTTATTTATTAAGGTCATCAGTGCAGCACCAGATCAAGGGGTGTCTAGGGGGAGGAGGGTGCAGCCCTGGGCCCCACGTTCCAAGAGGGCCCGTTCTGAACCTTCCATTTCGTTATGATTAAATGTAATTTAATTTTATTTAAAATAAATTTCAATTTTCGAATACTGATGTATTTTGTTGTGCCGTATTACAACCCCCTCACTTTTCAAGCAAGGTTACCCCCGAAAATTTGAATGCCCTGAGCCACAAAAAATCTTAATCCAAGTCTGTATCAGTGAATATTCCACATTTCGATTTACGCGGTGTGTACAATTACCTGAGACAAATGTCATCCAGATCTGGGCACCAAGATGCATGATAAAGGAAGCCAAATAAATGAAGGAGGCTGTTCTCGAGTGAGGATGACCAGCACTTTGCACCCTGTCTTTCGTTGGGACCATAGCCGATGTCACGCACAAGACCGCTGCGATCATGATAACGTGAGCCGGTTGTGTGGTATAAAACAGAATTCTGTAACAAAGAAAACGATTTCACGTGAATATTAGACACAATGGACACTAACTATATTGCCATTAAACATAATATATTACTATATTACTACCCAGATAGGACATGACGCCTTAAAGAAGCCTATTTTACGGTTATTTTAGGTCTAAGGCGCCCTTAAGTCGTCTTCAAGGTGTCACTAGGCGTCATGTGCTCTCTGGGTATGAGTGTTCATTTATATTATGTACTATAAAATCGATTTTTCAATAATTAGTAATATCAGTCATGAATACGCCCTGTTATTATGTGATCTATTCACTGGACATTCAAATGGATTACTTCGTATAAACTGAATCCAGTCGTTCTGAAATTAACGGTCTATTATTTCGTATAATGCGATGATCATTGACATCGTTACGATATTTCCATGGTAATATCAATATCGCCAGATAAACTAATTGAAGCTTGAACAACGAGTGTCTAAGAAGAAACTGGATCACGCTAAAAACCTTTTTTAATGTTGTGTACTGATGAGTCTGCTCCGGTGCAAACAGAGTACTTTAAATATTTGTGGAATGATAAACAATCCTCGCATATTTTCAAAGAAGCGTGATACAGGGTGGCCCAAAAGTCACTAGAACATTTTAAATTATAATTTTTTAGGAAGTGCCCGCCACTGTGAACAACAAAATGGTGACTGTTTGAAGGACATAATCTAAAAAAGTAATTCAAAATAGTTTCCAAGAAGTATGTTTATTGTTAATAAAAGCATAAATCTGAATTTTCAATACTTAAAGGAGTTATTCTATTTTTAAATGGTCTAGTGACTTTTGGGCCATCCTGTATAAGAGAGTCCCAATTCACGTTCAAGGACTCGACGGAAAAAAAAGGTTCAATAATGGCCCCCTTTATTGAATCGGAAATTGGCTAAAGATGTGCGCCAACACGTCTATACGCACGGTTTACACGACTCGCGTGATTTTGTCTCATTATCATCGAATCCGGTTCTCCGTTAAGTTCGGCTCACGAGACTCGCCAGACACGGTCGTCATCCTACAAGGCGCCAGACACGGAATATACGACTGTTGACAAGATATGTATGCTTGTTTGCTTAAGGAAAGAACAATTATTTTACGTAACCTATTAACTCAAGAATCATTCGATCGCTACATAAACCAGATCAGAAATTCGATTTACAAAAATGAAATTGTATCGGCAAAAATTTTCGCTGACTGTCAATTTTTGCTGATTGTTCGGTGATAAAATTTTTCAAGGCTCAAAATATGTGGATCAAGAGAAGTATGTATGTAGAAAATGTAATTCCATCGTCGTAAAAAGCCGCGTGACGCGACGCTCGGAACGCAAATAAGACACCGAAGACTGATTATTTGACGTGGATCATTTCGTACAATTGGAAAAACATATTTGCACCGAGGATCGAGCGCACGCGATCGCAAACATCGGGAGCATTCGGTATTTACCGTAGACCTGCCATATCGATGTAATCAATTCGCACGTAGCCGGTAGACTTGGTTGCGTCATTTCCTCCGCCAATGACGAAACTTTCACGCCCGTCATCTGATCCCGCGATTTTTCGAAATCCTACATGTCAATAACACGTCATAAATTTCTGTTCGTTTTTTTTTTTCTCTTGCGGAACAATGTACGAATCTTTTAATTTAGAGATACATTAAACATTTTGAGTACCTTATAACCGATAGATCGGCATTGTGGGTTTTCCGCAAGATCGGAAAATCACGTGAATTTCTCAAGGAATCTGTAAGACTATTTGACCTACATGTGTAAAAAATGTGCAAAGACACGTCAACCGTGTCAATTTACTGAAGTATTTAACGGAAGGAATTTTTTGTTTTCAGCAACCGTTGCATAATCCTCGTGAACATTTTACCAAACTAAAAGTAACGTTCAATTTCAATTTTCCAGTATTACGTTCCCAACCAGCAATTCTTTCGTAGACTGTATGATGTTACGGAAGAAATGAGGAAAGGATTCATCAGAGTGACAGCAATACTCGTAGGAATCATGAAGTAGAACTGCCGATGATAACGTGGACGAACGTGGCTCACCGTTTCTATGCGAATGGCAGGGCCGTTCCTGGCTGGGGTGCAAAATGAGGCCCCGCAGACAAACTAAGGGGCAGCCGCAGAACATTTATTATATGTGAAATTTTGGCTGGTAAGAATAATAATGAAACCTTTTTTTACGATTATAAAAATTTTAGAGGCACAGAATTCAATGAAATTAGTTTTATATGTAATCTTTGTAACACTACTTGTATACAAAAATAGAACTATCTTCATGGACAGCCCAATATAGCATGTGATATTTAGTCATATTTATTGGATTAAATTTGTGGAGGTAACTAATGGTCGCTATTTATCAGCCGTAATATCATCGTTACAAACATTATACGTTAGTTTTGTGCTTATATGCGGAATAAAATATTCACATTAAATAAAACCATTTATTTCTTAAGAATCTTTGTTTCATTTTATGAGAATAAAAATTAGAAAATATTGCTTTTGAATGATAAGTGTTAAAAGCTATGTACACGTATACATATATAAATATGAAATTTTAATTAAATAATATTAAGTAGATAAGGACGGCGATACTGTTTTTGTACCCGGGTGGCCAATAACCCAGGAACGGCCCTGGCGAACGGTCATCATCAGATTTCATTGGGCCACGTTTTGCCTTTCATGGTGTACCATTACACGTCTCGTGTGGTCGAACGGTGGTCATCCTCTTTGAGGACACCGTGCTACGTCATATTTTGTCTTCGTTGGCTTTCTAATCTTATTTTATCTACAAGCCGATAGTAGGTATAGCTACTTCAAAGATATAGCGTTACCGATAAACCTGACCGACCCTAAATGTTATGTGCTTCGGTAGCCTAATCCTGTCATTCGATACCCTTCAGTTGTAAAAACTGTGCTTGACCGTTGTTCAAGCAACAATGGTTGCACTGACACTAACCATACTTTTGGTTCATAGTGTACATCTACCTGTTTAAGGATCCTATAGATGATTCGGAGCAATTTCTACCTGCGAAAGGTTCTTGACCGGCCACCTCATCTCTCGCACGCTACAAAAAACATTTCCGAGAATTTCAGAACAGGATTATGCACTCTTGTGATCATGTGTGTAACTTGCATTCGTGTGTTTTACTCACGCGAAGGCTGCGTGTATTTTGTGTACACACGACGAGTGTTTGGTCATCTGCAAGGCTTTGTTTGCGCGCCTCCGAGAATAAATCGGAAGTGATTTAAGGTGGGTCATGCAAATTTTGAATAATTATAAATTTAATTGAAAATGTAACAGAACATTGTTAAAAGCTTCAACTAGATAGGGGCCAGGGTGGTATTGCCCCCCCCCCCAGTAGTTATAAAAAAAAACATTCGTTAGTTGGTAAAATCTTATGTTATAAAAAATAATTTACTCGACTATTATTTACTACAATTTCTGTCTACGGGCTCTTCTCGTCTATTCGATTTCGAAAGCCTGCGTAAGATACTTATACGACACACACACATACAGCCTGTATGATACAGGGCATTATGAGCCAGTTATCAAGAGGCGCCGAGAAACGTGCAAGATGGCACGCACACATCACATTGCAATTACCATACCGAGTTAAGCGTCGATCGAACAAAGAGTTACTTTGCACTGTCCCCCGTTGCGAGCTCGATACGTTCGAATGCTGGAAAGTCTGATCGAGTGAGATTTAACCGTTCGAACTGATACGATTCGATAGATCACTGTTCAACCCAGGGACTTCTACCAAAACGTAAAATTCCGGTATTATCGGTTGTACCTTCGCCCTATATAACCCTAATTAAGCCCTAGCCTTATAGAAATCGAAAAAATACCGGTATTTATTTCGGTTTTCGGTAATATATCGGTTCGGTATAGCTTTGATGGCATAATACCGGTATCAAAATCATACCGATTTAAGTCCCTGGTTTAACCCTTGTGTGGGCAAGCAAAATATTCACGGTTATTGGGCAATCTGAATACTCCTATTCCGACAGATTAGATAAACATAGATAATTTTACGTTCATATTTTTCAGAAACTCTTAGTTTTCCCATCTTATAATATACCAAGTGCTGTTTTAAACAAGAACATAAAAAATTGTGAAAGGAAATTTAGAAATGGATACGTGTGGACTGGAAAGTACGTGTGTACTCGAAAGTACGTGTGAAGGGGAAGTGCCTCGCGTGGCAATATGTTTAGTGGCAATATAGTTAGAGTCCACTGTAATTCCTATGTGAAAAATAGTTTCGATTTTTCAACATTTCAGTTTACCAACGACCTTCACGAACGAATTAAGTTTGTGAACCGAGGTTTTACTGTAATTCATTTGGCTAGGATACGCATTCGCATAAGCGCAAGAGAGACAACGCTGGCAAATGGCGCGTGTCCTGTTTCAGCGCGAAGCATTAGCACGCCTTATTGCTCTTTCACGTTCACATTCAACCAATCCCCTTTGTGAATTTGCAAATGCATGTGTTTTGGTCGAGTGCCAGCCAAGTCTTCTCGGCCAGATGTTCGTCGGGATTACAGCCATTAAAATTCTTCGACAACTACCTGCCTGTTTCTCGTGGAATAGGGGGGGGGGGGGGTACGGAAGAAAAAAGTTTCTGTTCCAGGTATAGCATAAAATAATCCCGACGTTTCTGTAATTTCTTTCCTCCAAACGTATTACCCACGGGGCCCATGTATTTTGCGGGAAGGACCAGGTAATCGGAATACAAGGAATTGTCCGTACTTTCCACATTTTTTGTACCCCCTATTTCGTATTAATTAAACATATAAAATTTAATGAATATAATGTTTTCATGCATCTTTTCTGATAAATACGTGAATCCTACAATCTACAGCTCAATTAATGATAAACTCAAAATTGATTTGTGGTCTTCTTTTTATAGATTTATCCTTTATTTACAAAAATAACCAAAAACAGTCTACTCGTGGAAATTTTCGACGGCTGGTGAATCCCTTCTCAAGAGAACGGTGGCTGTTTTGAATCAATATATTGATAATAGTTAATATTAATTATTAACAATAAATTAATTATAATTCATTCTGGCGACCACGACCCATATTCACATGACGCCTTGAAGACGGCTTAAAGGCGCCTTAAATAATTTTACGGCTATTTTAGGTCTACGACGCCTTTAAGTCGTCTTCAAGGTGTCATTGGATGTCATATGCTGTCAGAGATGAAACGTCAACTACGCGGTTTGTTATTTGACAAGATCTTCTGATGCTGTAACAGACCAGATGTTTGAGGAAAATCATGCAACGTTAACAACGGTATTTATAGTACACGCTGTTAAACATAATTAGACGACCGCCTACGCAAACAAGTTAACCCCAATATATTACTTCCTCGTATAATATAAGATACATTCGATGACGAACGTATTTACGTCAATGGCGTAGAGGATAAATTGAAAATTTCTTTTTAACATACGTTACAACGTTAATCGTTTATGCAAATAATCTTGAGAATAGAACCCCAGAGCGTCGAGTCCCGTGCTTTCACTTAACTTAAGAAACCGTTACATCTTATAGCCTTGTCGTAATTAACCAATGATGACACTCAACTTCCAGCGGCCCACTGAAATGCTTCATAAAAATTAAGAAAGCCGTTTTGGGGGAAAAAAAAATGGACAGCAAGGTTACGGACGCGAGGTGAAGCACGAAGAATCCTTGAACCAAATCCCGCGATCCCGAACAAACATACGTAAAGATCACGTGGTCTGTAAATGGTTCATCGATGAGACAAAATTCTACAAGAGGCAGGATCGAATTGTAAGTTTTTCTTTCGTCAAAGACGGTAATGCATATTCTTGCATTTGAATTTCGGCCAAAGACGCCCACACGGTCTATTCTCTGGTCTCACGAACCAATATTAAAAGTGATTTTTCGAAAAAATAGCCGGTTCGAGAATTGTACCGGTGATTATGAAAGTGGCCTAAGTCATTTTCATTAATTTTCAAGTATCAGGTACTTCTTTATACAGTTCAGTATTAGGGACACTGGCAGTAATTGGGACATTTACCCTAAACATTTACTGAATTAACGCTTTTACTGTAACAGGCGCATCTACCCTACTTTGGTTAACGTATCGAACTGCCCGTGGAGGGAGAATTACACATGTCTTTATCTGGAATCTTTCGTGTGATGTCATATCGTTATCGAACTTGCATTTCTTATGTAACTGTCAGGCTATCCAGGTTAGCTTGGTTTCCGCCCGTGCGTGAACAATGCACGCCAGTACTTCATATATCCTAACTATTTCTTTTTCCGCGCATGCACGTGTTTCCTGGCATTCCGCGAAGCTGGGCGACAAGAGCACGTGTTGAGAGAATCACCGTCACGTCCAGTTACGTCGGGGCACGATCCTCGTGCCCGCGTAATTATTATTCAATGCCCGGCTAATTTTAGTCACGGCGAGTGAATGCACTTTGAAAAAGGCAAAACACTATAAATCCAACGACATGGCCGGGTATTTATACACCGTCAAGAGTGCGTATATTTATCCAAGCATTCTAATTTTGTGGCGCCTCTCCCACCTGTGGCTTCCGAAGGTAAACCTTTCGAGACGGAAAGTGGAATTAACTGTCGATGATTCTGAAAGGACAACAATTCCAGGAATGGAAATATCGGTTGTAATATCGATTTAATAATACTGTTCAATATACCTCGTAACTAGACTGCGGATTTTTATGCAAAATTACAGTTTATGAAGTAGTTTATTGAGACAGGAGCAAATGTAGGAACTTCGTTTCTCGCTTAAGTTTCTTATTGAGTTCGGAATAAACCAGAAAACCCGTTGTATCTGATTACGTTTTACGTCGTTATTATCCATAAAACCTAGCGTGGCCATATGGGAAAATATATATAAAATATACACGAGCCATATGGGCCTGTTATGAAACGAATTGAAGAAAAGTTAATTCCCCGGTTAACAGGTTAATAGCCGTTTCTGGTAGATTCTTATAAGGTGAATAGGAATCTGCAAACCGTTTCTTCCCCCAGCGTGTCCAATTTTTGAAAAAAATGATTCTTTAAAAAACTACAAGTTTTCAATTTTAGAGGTATGTTGCGCTTTTACAGTAACAGTTATTCAGTTGCTTCAAATATGAAATAATTCATTTCATTCTCAGGCATCGTGATGTTTACTTTAAAGAATTTGCAAAATTAATTGCTCCTTTATCGCTTCTTTCTATTTCATTTTTACCACTCGGTCAATTTGATACCGGGGGACAAATTAAATTGGGAAAATTAGGGTTAAAACGAGCAATTCCAGTTCGAGAATTACCTAGCTAGCTAACGGAAAGCGAGAGAAGCAACATCTAAAGATAAGTTTAGACGAAAGCTACGGGCAGATGAGTGATCGATTGATAATCAAAATCAATGTTACTCACACACGGAAATAGATCAAAAACAAGACTCTCGAATCAATAAATATCAAACGTACGGCACGGATAAGGTGGATGATGTACGACTGGTCAAAGTTCATTGCATGTTTATCGTTTCAACGTACGTGGCTAGGAAAAAATTAGTTTTATTACGATACGATATTAAAGAAATTCGTTAATTTATAAATTTGTAAAAAAGTTTGCCATATTTATCGATCGATCGAAAATGATATGCGTTTACCGTTGGTAGTTTTAATGTTAATAGCCCCGGGCTACAAGAAACCTTAATCCAGGCCTGGTATCAACAACGATAATGTACATATTATGCGAGTAATAGCTTCCCGTGGACAATTTAGATCAAGTTTTTGCTTGTGTACTATTTCTCTATTAACTGCCCCGCGTTTAATAGCGCGGATACTGCAACGGGAAAAGATGGCAACCCTAATGTCGTGTCGAGGCTCGGTGCCATTCTCACTCGGGCGCACGGTCACGTAGTCCGTTGCGTACTCTACGTGCCTCTAGCTTCCGCTTTTTTCCCCCATTAGACTTCGTTGTCCTTTTGTTTTCTGGTTATAAAAATTATTACAAACGTAACGAAATAACATTTCTCTAGCCTTGAATTATCTACCGCGATCGTGTCGTGATCGGTACAGTTCTGTATTTTTTCTTTTTGCGTTCTTTTTTTCGTGGGCACCGATCATGAGAACTACTGCTTTTAATGCTGAATTCCTTTTAGGCAAGCCACGACGCGATATTAAGATACCACCGTCTTTCCTCCATTCTCTTCGTCGTTTCCTGAAAAGTAGGCAAGACCCATTACGGAAATGCAGTTGCTACATATACCCACGATTCGGATACGTGTATCTTGGGAATAGGAAAAACTTTCCATCTATATTTTTATCTTTATCAAATTCGCAGCCTTATCATTTTTTAAATATACGTATGTACGCAAGTTAATCGTGGAACTTTGCACTGGCAACTGCCTGGTCAAATTTACATTTGAAAAATCTTGATTCCATTGTTGTATACGAATTTCGACATGTATTTGGTGTACGCCAGGTTTTTGAATCTTACGATACGTATGGTACACGCGTCGCCTTATCAGATGAAAGTTTGATAGTTATCGTCGAAAATTGTAGGAAATTGTACTTATGTATGTATGTTTATTTATGGGATACCCTACGACAATATTGTAATATATCATATTCCTAAATCGATTATTCAAACATTTTCGATACATGTGTCTGGGTTGATTAAACTGATAATGAGTTTTATCTGATCACGTGTACGCTAATTACTAATTGCCCACGAACCAATAGATTAATTTTTAATTATCACGTGCAAATCCCTAGATTTATAATACGCGTGGCATGCTTCAGCGTAACACGAATACTTAATTTGCAATTACTATAAACCCGTGGTTCGATTAGTTCAAGTACTATTAGCGACAGGTTACGTGAAGCTATCGTTACCGGTCCTAATCCGCTAGTATGTACGAACAAAAATGAATATATTTCTACATTTCATATTCAATAATTCAAAATGATTTATCGATAATCAAATGGAACATTGATATCGATCTAATTAAAGAACTTGAACGAAGTTTAAGTTACACGCCACTCGAAATCCGTTCGAGCGAAGTATCGGTGACGTTAACACTGTCGTCTGATCTAAATAAAATTTCTACGTCAATGGCAGGTTATGTCCACCTCGAAACACACGTAAAAATAATCTTATTCAACTTTACGATGCCTTTTATTGGCCTTGTAACATTTTTCTAATTTCACCGAACGTAATTACCGTTTTCTGTCCCGTGAATCGTTCAACCGGTCGAAGAAATGAGACAAAGTAGGGGACCATCTGTGACTATGTAAGGATGGGATTTGGAACGTTTCGAAACTGTCTTGAATTCGAGCGACAAATTCGATTTATTAAATCTGATTCGAAGTGTTTCGAGGCGTTCCAAATCCCATCACTATCTGTGACCGACCATATGTATGTTCCAATAGAAGTTTATAGTTTAAAAATGCAGAAAGGTACTCACTTGAACAGTTCCGTCTGTTGTAGCGATTCGTAGAATTTCGTAAACACTTTCAGAAGGGAGCTGTAATTTATGGTGCTGGCCCTCAAGATGTCATCGGCCAATTCTGGAATAAAAACCGTCTTCTGTTCCTCGATGACATCGAGCTTCTTGGTCACACGCTCGTCGTGCAGTTTCATGTACTTCTCTTTTGCTTTTTGCACCTTGTTATTCTGCTGATGATGCTCCACTACCGGCTCCATGGCTTCGATACCAACCAATGTACGGACACACATGGTTCTTCTCTGTGGCAGCTCTCGTGGTGTCGTAAACGGAAAGAAAAACGAAATTTGGCCTCGAAAAACGAACGACAAATCGTGTGTTTCACCAATTACCGTACAATGAGAACTTTGGAATTTCGAAAGTAAAACTGTTTCAGAGAGAATTTTGAAAGTCGCGAGACGAATCGACGCTACCACGAACTTGTACTGTCGCACAGTGCGCCGCTCCGTGAATGTAATCCCCTTTTATACCGCCCCACCATCGGTCGATGATCGTCCAATCACGGGATCCAACGGATCGAAGGGGTTTGCCATTTGGGAAACCCTGAATTCACGAGGGATGAGTTCAGCAATTTGGGGAAACACGTCATATACATCCATAAAATTTAATATATTTTAAAGTCGCGTATCAAATGACTGTTTCATTGATCTATCAAAAAAGGCGGGAAAATACTTTTTCTATGTTTTCGAGAGAATTAATGGTATTCCGGACCAGGACATTATAAAATCAAGAATAAATACGTTATTTTTACCATTTTCTAACTAATTATAGGTACAGAATAATCCGATAAATGTGCGACACAGTTTCAAATGAATCGCAAGTATTTTGTAATCAGATAGATTTCTACATTCAGTCTGTTCAACGTGAATCGATAATGTCATTTGTGGTACAGTGATTCATTTCCTTTTTCTTCGAGTTATTTTACTTTCCTCTTAAGGTTATGTTTAAATAGACGCGTTAAAGAAGAAGCAAGCGATTGCAAATAACGGTCGAATTTTACGCAAGTGAAGAAACATCAGATTGCACTAAAACTGTTCTCCGTTTATCGATAAGATCTTGATTCATCAAACACGACCACTACGATTTAGATTACCAAACAGGTTTCGTTAAATCTACACTTTTATTGTTTTATTAGTGGAGATGTAGTCGGAAAGTTAATTCGGATGAATTCCCGAAAGAAAGTTATACATTATTCAGACGTAAAAGTTGCAAAAAGGAACCAGACAGAAAACGATGACAAGGAATAGTCAGTTCTGTGTGGCGTATTTCGAAGCCCCGTCCAATGTTATTTTAGAAAAAAACCGGGCCATACAGCATTGATAAATGATATTCAAGCAATAGTCCTCTTTCCAAGTTTTTCAAGAAAAAAACTTTCAAAATATTCACGCTAACGAAAGTGCAATGTAACTGAAATGTGAAGATATGGTACTCATGACCTGACAATGTGAGGTCCCGAAATGTTACCTTCATGTTTTAGCAAACTGTTATCAAAAAATAAATCTTCGAATATTAAAGTTCACGATGCAAACATAAGGAACAGGTGACTAATAAGTTCATTAAAAAAATTAAGGTTACACCTTCCAGTCTCTCCTCGTGGGCTAGATTAACGTTACGTAAACGCTTCTTTCACAGAATAAACAAAGGTTTTATTACAATCTTTGTTATCACTTACCTATCTGTAAGTTGTGCCGGTTTCCATTCTTTTCAACACTGTGTACTGTCAACAACAGTACCGTAAGTGTATAACGAATTATTTTTCATAATCAGACGTCACCTGTTAACTGTTGCTTCAGAATGCAACTGCAACGTGCTCTGTGGTCCAAATTGAGCATTATTTTTTTCAAGGTAACAAAGAGATTTGCTTTACCGACAGATCCGGATCTATTTTTAAATTTGAAAGTTTAATTCTCTATTAAAAGAATAAAAATCGCAGTAATCTCTGTGTAACGTTATATAAAGAACTATAAATCGTAATTAATGTTGACAAATCAGTCAACCTTAACATAACGCGCACAGTATTATTCGCTGAGCTAATCGTTTTATGGATGACTACGTGATCTCTTACAATGTGAATTTTTAATACGATAATTCCCCATTTTCTTGCATGACGAATGTTTCTTGGAACATCGGAATTCCACTATCAAATTACATTATTCTTGCCACATTTATATCGAAAAAAAAATGTTCGTTAACCCTTCCTTACATTTTGTAATTACATATTTCTGGGCTAATTGTTTATTTAAAACAAAATTATATACTTTCCAAACGATTTTCAAGAAGCCCTAAAAATATACTTTATGCCGATCGAAAACTGGTTTCGGGAATTAATGGATAAGAACGTGATCCCCAGCAGGTTTTGTAGTTAGACATTGCAAAGAATTGCATCAGAACAGATGCGAATCAATAACAACATTGTCAAATATGTAACAGATTAATTTTTACAATGAGAACACTCTGTTGTGTTCTTTGCGAATTACGATTATAATTAAAAGAATTATGGTCAAGGTACTATTTGATGAGTATTTGTAATAACAGATATTGGACTCTGTGTTATGATTATAATCATTTAATAAGTGTAATTAATATATCAGTAAGTAAAAGGCTATCGACCGTGGAGTATTTGGCAAAGTACCCATCTCCGCCTCCACATTTCTAAACATCTACCTATTTTTAGTATGCATTACCGGACGTTGAAGACGATTATGTCGATGAAATATATATGGTGTATTTAAATATTGCACGAAAATATAAAATATGGATATAGACTGCATATGTAAAACATACATTAAGTGTAACAGAACGAATATCCGTGGTTCAAGGCGATGCAACTTGCTGAAGTACCTTTAATATTCGAATGGAAAGTAGTGGTCAGCCTTGTTAATAAATTTATTAACGAACGGAATAAGTAGGTCAATTGTGATACTCACGCGCGCAAGAGGATCGAACATTAATCATATAAACATTCCGATCAATTGATACAATCGTAAAGGGTGCAATCGGGAAACGTGACAATAGTCACGTTTCGAGTGTCTTCTATTTCACATTGAGACGGACGTGATCTACCTACCCGATGTATTGCGAAAGTGTAATTAATGACAGGGCAAATAATTAAGGACGCAGAATGCTTCTAAGAAAAGTTAATATTCCGAATAGTTCGTTGTTCCCTTTGACAAAGTTAATCACTTGGGTGAATAGCGAATTGAAAAACTTCACGTCATTTTTATTGTTAAACAAAAGTTCCGTGTGTCATCGTACAATGCTTACAATTGGCAAATTTATTTTCGTAATTTATACATGGCGTTACATGAAATCACATTCATTTCAAACTACGTTTCCGGTCAGACATAATAATGAAAAAATAACGTATAGAAATAAACTATGAATAATACGATCGCGATCGTGCTTAGCTAACGGCGATCTAATGTGAAATACAAAAGGTAAGATCATCGACTTTTAACTCTGATCCATCGCATTGGTTTCGTTCATACTGCTTCCGCTGCAGTCCTTCTGAATTATTTCAAACAGTGGTTGCAACTCGGGCGTCGCTTTAATCTGTGTTACGAACTCGCATAGTGACGGATTTTTATCTAAAAAAAATATAATTTGTTATGTAAACACTAGTTTTATAATTACCTCTACAATTTCCAATGAAAAATATCATTTACCGGCATCTGGGATTGTTAACAGTGCTGCTACAGCTCTCAATGCCGAACGTTTAAGTTCATCTTGCTTCTCATATTCCTGTTTCACTGAATTTGCTTTTACTTTCATTGTACAAGTACTCTTTAATGGTTCAACTAATCTTTCCAACCCTGTACACAAGTATTATATTAGTAAAAATTAATAACTTCTTACCTTGCTAGACTACTGATTTTATGCACTTATAGTGCATATGCATATGTAGAACAAAATAAAATGAAGGCTTTATCAATGGAAATAAAGCGTGTTCAATTATACTATTGTACAAACCAGTCTATACAACTGTCAGTTTACTTAAAGCATTCGCAGTCTATTTAGAATATTTACTTTGTAAAACTGCTGTGGGACACAACTGGGCGAGTCTGGCAGTCATAAGGTAAGTTAACATCTTGATATCATAGTGATCTCTAAGGCCATTCTCAACGTGGTTCAAAAAGTTGAAAACATCCAGCCGATCAAGACAAGAATCTAATAATGTATACATGCACTCGAATGCTGCTTTTCTAAGATCCAAACCATCGTCCACTGTATGTTTGAAGGGACCCATTTCGACCTCTCTGATCAATTCTTTCTGCACATAAAAGAATATTTTCAAGATAAAGGAATATATTTGCAAGTGAATGTTATTAATCAAGTACCTTTATCTTGGTTTCAGCGTAAAGATGTGGTAATACAGAATCTAATAAATCTCTGATGAGCATTGGTTTGTTATGAGCTGCTGAATTAAATGCAACTAAAGCTACCCTCCTAACATTTAGGTCAGGATCTTCTAATGCCACTAAGAAGTTACCCATGCACTGTTTCAACATGGCATCGATTTGTTGAGGCTGTAAGAAATCATATAAATAATTTGTGTATAAAATAACGATGTACAAACATTGATATAGTGCCGTGGCTTGACGAATACCTGATCAGAAATCGTGAACTTAACAGCGGTAACTGTGGTGGTTCTCATGAACGCAGAGGGTGATTTTAATGATTCTTGTAATTTTGGTAGTAAAGTGGCAGGATCGATTAAAGTAAGCTTTCCTAAACATTCTGCCACGACGTTACGCGTGCCTTCTTCCGCACACTCGCAATGCCTGTACAATAACATCCAAATCGAAGGCACAAAATTTTGCAGATGGGATACACCTGACAGACTAGCAGATTGGCATGTGATAATCTGCAATGTTACATACTTAACGTATATAATATTTCAGATGTATACATAATAAAGAAAACTACGTGTTACACTTCTACACTGAGCCTTAACTTAAATTATACTGTACTTATGAGATAACCTGATATAACGTACTCTACCTCTTTCAACGAATGCAAAAGAAGATATTGACGTTTCGGTTGTGCCTCAATTTCCTTCAATATGAACGGCAAATATTCCGGTAGATTTCCCACTGCTATGTTACCCAATGTGTAACTGGCTGCCGATTTCACTTCTTCCGAATGGGATGAGAATGAATTTAAAATTACATGCTTTAGAGAAGCGATTCCGCTCAAGTCCACGTGTCTACCTATTTCACCGATAACCAACAGTGCAAAAATATGCTGTGCGTCGCTTTGAGGGTTCTGAACGTCCTTTAAAAATTGCTCGACCACTGCCTGGGCTTCTTGATGCCATGTGATAGTTAATGCGGCCGCGCATTTAGCAAGCGAATGATAGGCTTGCTTATGAAGTACAGATTGATTGACAGGAGCTATCAGCATGGAGAGCAATTCTCTGTATCCCAGACCCGGTATGTCGGCCTGGACTAATGCTTGGTAGAATTCCAGCATCGACGTTAAGGCCACGCCTTGGAGAAGCGGTGATTTAACCAGAACTAATATTTCCGGAAGGATATTATCGGACACCCTGGTCAAAGCGACTGGATGTAATTTTGCGATAGTGGTGAGAAGATTAAGAGTTAATTGGGCAATATGTAAATCAGTCTCATTTAATAACGCTGGTAATTCCGTAGTCACCTTATCTAATAAATCTACATGCAGAGCAGAGCTGTAATTTTGCACCAAAGTGTCCAAAAGTGGGAGGGAACACAGTTTCAAAGCTCGTTGATTCTTTCTGAGGAACGATCCAAGAATCGGGACCGCCTCATCCATAATTGGTTTAAGATCTACTCTCAACGGCGACGATGCTATACAAGTTAAGGCCTTAACAGTCGTGAGTCGTGTGATCTCGTTACGGAGTCTGTCCAGAAATATAGGTAGGCATACGTGTAGCTCATCGGACAACGTATCTCCAAAATGAGCTAGAATTTGACCCATACAAGCGATCGCTCTCTCTTTCACTTCCTGATCGATATCCGCCGTTCTTAGTCTCATTAATGTACAACGATATATCTCGCTGGATAACGATGTGAAGTCGAAATAGCATGGCTTATCGTGCGGTCTAATCACTTGCACAAGCTGTTGCAATACTAGCAATGCTTCAGCCGTTATTTTATAAAATGGATCTCCAACAGCGGCTATAATGGGGGGTGCTAAAACTGCCATGTGGGCGTGAAAAACTTCCGGTTGGTGTGTTATTAACAATGTGTGCACGAACGCCAATGTATCGATTTTCATATTCGACGACGAATTCTTCTCACCCAACGAATATTGTATACCGGATATCAAGGCTGGTATGTGATTGTTTAAAGCGCCAGGCAGCACGAGTACCAATTCCTTCAATAACGAAAAACAGTCCTGTCTCGTTTTAATGCTCTTCTCTTTCATCTGGCGATGAACTGCTTTTACTATTAGTGGAACTTGCTGTTGTAACAACGATATTGGACCATCGTCGTCTTCCATCGCATCAGGATCCAGTGGTAGACCGGAAGCTGGTCTGGTCTGTTTTAGAAGGGCAATGTAAGCATGGAATATATCCGATTTCACATTTTCTTCTCTTTCTTTGAATCTGGAAATCAATGCTGGAGAAACTTGTTTATAAAGATCTGGAAGAAGTTCTCGTCTGCTAGACACAACAGCCTCAAGACACTTTGCAGCTGCTCTACGCACTTTCCAACTCATATCATCATCGTCTGAGTACTCATCTTCTGCATCTTCCTCCCCATCTTCCTCTACCTCCATCACAACACCTTCTCCGTCGGATGCATCATTCATATCATCATCATAGTTATAGTTCGGATCATATGTGATGTACATCAAACAAATATCTATAATTTTATTTATATGTGGAGTAATCTCTTTGGGACATCTGTATACAAAAGACTCGAAGGCTTGCAAACAATATTCTCGCAATTCATCGTCGTCGTCCATGCTGTACTGTAAAATCAGTGGCATGACTCTCTCTATTTGTTCTCCGAATCGGTGTCCCGCTTGACGACAAATAGATGCGATACATTGTATGTACGTTCGTACAACATTCTTAGCGGTTTGAGTTGAAAGACCTTCGAGCAAATGATCGAGAAGTTTATTGTACAGATAATTGTTACTCGAAGTCAAAAGATGACTCAATGCCACTATGGTACGTTTTCGCACAGCTTGTCGCGGGGAAGAAAGTTGTGGTAACAGAGCGGCCAATATGATAGAATGAAAGGTGACTAGTAGAGCACCAAATCGGGACAACAAGTCAGCTACAATGTCGAGGGCCTCGAGTTGTACAGACACATCTTCCTGCTGTGTAAAAAGTAATTAATATCTTTTTGTTCAAACACTCGGCAAAAAATTTCAATAATTTCGTAGGAATAATTACTTTTTCGATAGCGCTGCTAAGACGGCCAGTTATTCTTTTACAAACATTAGCAACAAGCGCACTGGATCCCAAAGGAAGTTCAGAGATTACAGTCTTCAAACCGATACTAGAGATATCTCTTAACTGTTCCTTATCTGACACCATATTACTGCACAACGCATCTACGATAGTTTCCACTTGGTACTCCTTTACCTTATTGACTAATGGGCCCAAACTGAAATCGGACACGTTTCTGTAATCGTGTCCAAATACAGGGAAAATCTTGCGAATGCAAGAAAGAACTTGACTAATCTTTTTAATTAAACAATAAGATGCTTAACATACTATCGGCCAGCGTAATGTTAGATACTTTTAATAAAATTCAGAAAGTTTATATCGCGTCCGTGTTTACGAAAATTTCACTACAAGTTTGTGAATCCGAAATATCTATTTTTATACTACCTGCTGATAGTGTGTTAATTTAATTCTAAAGTAATTTCAAACAGAATATTTTATATTTAAGGCTTAATTTATATATAAATGTACCATTTTACAGCAAGATTTTGTACTTCTCCATTCTTGTCTTCCAACAGCTTCAGAAGCATTTTCACAACTTTTCGCTCTGAATCATCATCTAATTTGATGCTATCTTTTTGTAATTCGCTCATCAGATCATTGGTTGCCATAAATCTAAAATCTTTATCACTGGAGGTCATCTAAGATAAAATATTTTGTTAAACAACATTTATATGACATGAAAATAAAACGGAAAAAATTGTGTAAATGAAAGAATTTGTGACAGCTGAGAACACCTTTGTTTCTCACTTGAATAACACATTTACTAAAGTCAGAATATACAATTACAGTAAGCTATGATAGGACATAGAGTATATTCTCGAACAGAAATAAAATCAACTTAAATAAATGGATCACTGTTGCTTAAACTGGTAATTAATAAAAGGAATCTTATATATCCTTCGAAGTATTCTTTTGTATTGGTGAAGGTTATGTAAATCTGGAGTATTTCAATGTTAATACTTTCGTGTGGAATTATTTTAAAACGATAAGTAAGACATTCGTGATAGTCAGATACAATGGGATAAATTCATTTAAAAGAACGCGTTAAATACCTTCTCCAGCAAGTTAGCAATTTGATAAGAGACACTAGCCATGATTGAAAACTTTTTCACAGCCGGTTACACTTGCTCCAATATTTCTATGTTATAATTCAACGAAGGAGAACAGAAAGTTACGGAGCTTCGTAAGAACAGACGGCAGTGACTTCGATCCTGTTCGTCTGGTCAAAGATCTTGTTAGAAAAAAACTTTGTTATTAATGAAATTTCACCGTCGGCAGCATCTCAATACTGCGAATCTTTACCGCAACTTCGACTGCCAAAATTTTGATGGTAATCGTGCGTTCCTAAACCTACCAGAACGATGAACACGGAAAACACAACACCGAAACGCAAACAGATCCCATCGCCATTTTAAATTTCTCGTCGCGCTATCTAGCATCTAAATTGTGATAGTGATTGGTGAATATCTTGAGGATTTTAACATAGATAGCGACACAGATCATTTCTATGTGATGAACTTTCTGTACTAGTCATCAGAATGCTCCTGATAAGTTATATTTCCCGCGGCTGTTCGATTTGCAAATTTTGCCATCGCTTTTTATATAGATTAAATTGACCAGTGAAAAGGTCATTTTAAAGTCATTAGTCACCAAGAGTCAGTCATTAAGTGCCAGAAAAAAAGACCTGGTAATATAAATTATTTTAATATAAAAATTAAATATAAATTTTATTTAAATATATTACAGTCTTATAGTTTTTAGATATTAGAAGATTATTGATAATATTGAACACATATCAAATGTTATATCACCAGTAAAAAAACGTTATTTTAGTATAGATATTTAACATACTCCTGGTATTGGAAACTTAGAAGCCTATCATATTTATTTTTGTTACTCTGTGTAATATATCTGCAAACTTAAAAGTTTTGTTATATAATGGTAAAAACATAAATTAATTGTCTGAGTACTACTCATAAAGAATAAGTAACTGCACTTAGAGATAACAATGAGATAGTATAACACTGTTAGGAATTTGATGGTCCTGCTTCTTGTGTAATAGTTTGTTCTTCAGTTCCCTATTAATAATGAATTACTATTACATTTAGTTAAGGTAAAAGATTCTTTTAAAGTTTTAAAAAGTGTGCAAGATTTACCTGAGGTTCTGAAGAATCTGTAATCTCTTTTGAAGAACCCTGGTTCAGGAAACAAGTGATTGGCTTCTGCCAGTTAGGTGTCTCCCTTGGATGATACGGATTACCACCTGAATAATTCTTCCCTAAAATAATACTTTTTATTCGCCATAAATTTTAATATAATATACATTACAGTCTTGCTTAAAACTTAGTTTACCTTTGCTGCTTACTATTACTGATTTTTTGGTGGGAGTACTTTTCACAGATTTACTTGGTGCTTTGGCGCCAACGACTACAAAGAACGTAAAATTTTATCTACAATAAAATTATTAATGTTCGACTATTTTTACAAACAAAATTGAAGGAATCAAAGAATGATTCGAAACAAGCATGAGGAGAAACAAAAGTATTATTGTCAAGATTCGATAAAGTAGAGAAGTTTCAAAATGTTCTCTCACCTTTGCCTGGTACGCGATCTGCCTTTGTCCGCACCATGTTTTACAATTAAAAAGTTTCAAATCTTTGAGATTTACAGGTGTGAAAATATAGTATTGACTGGTATAAAAATATCGTTATGATGCACGTTAATTCAAATCGACTGTCAACTAGAGACAGCGTGAACCAATCGTGATTCGACGATCACTGTGATAAATTACCGTTAGTGATTTTGCACGCCATCTCTACTGTCAACTCTTATTCCCAGTTGTATTATTGTCCATGACAGGAGGGCCAACTTGATTTGAAATATTTCAAAATATAGTTTTTCGTTTGAAAAATAATAAATTACCTAATAGTAAATTAAAAAATTTTAACAAATATAATAATTATGTATTATTTTGATACTCAGATTTGTATGTTTATGGATTTGTTGGATATAGTATATGTATACTAAATTTCATCATTATTATAGTATTTGAAATGGATAGTTCATGTAACAATATTTTATTTTTATGAGAAAAGATATTTATTGTTGCTGATCATAACATTTTTTTAAGCAAAAATACTTTCAACTGGTGTCATACTTAGAGGAACAAGTTTAGTTTTATTTCAAGTTTTACACTGTACCTAATATAACATTACGCTCAATGTTTATTAAGAGTATCAATTTTGTCATAAATATATTGTTGGTAAATGAGCGATATTGTGAATTTTCAGTTATATATATTATAAGATATTCAAAGTATCCATAACGCAAATGCGGATATATAACGTATAATTAATTAGTAGCGTAATCGTAATATTTCACAATAGTATTATATCTCAGGGAAAAAAAACGTGGACGTCGTACTAGTTCGTTAACAAAATAAGACAAACGAAAATTACGTAAAATAATTTATATATGTATACATATAACTACATGTATATGTCTATATTACATTAAACAGGCCTTCGCTCGGATGACATATGGCTCAAATACAACAATTTCTTTTGCAGGTAGCGTTACAAAAGGTTCTGTCTCGGACCGTAACTGTTGCATCTTGACGATACGAATACAAGCTTTGAGAGAGTGTTGTGGAGACGTTCGTGCAAAAAATATAGCTATCTTGATAAATATATATCGTATAACTTAGTTTTAATACTGAATCACAGAGACCCGTCGATGGGTAAGCAATAAATACTCTCAGAGAAGCATGCATGCTTCTCAGTAAGAATTTGTGCTTACATTGGAAAAAAGCAACACCAAATGATTCGAACGAATTATCTTGGTAATTTTTCTAATATTCAACATTTACAGGACTGTGAAAAAACACGTACTTTTCTCAGAAAAATACAATTTTGTCCGAAAAACATTTGACGAACTTGTCACGGCAACGTTTGATATACTGAGCTGTAATCCTAAAATGATAAGCGCAGAAATAACATTCGAAGTTGTTAATGTAGTTATTACTTTCAAATGTTGTTCCAATCGTTTAACAATACGTGAATACATTCTCGTAACTTCACTTCTTTTATAATGTCTAAATTACAATTTCGCTATATCTATGAAATTGAAGGTATCTCGAAGTTTACGCTTAAATTCTCCGACTGTGCTAACTTAACAATCGTCGACAGTTTAACCGCAACTCGGGCTGCTTCGTCAAGATCGTCGATTGGTACGATTTTTAAACCTGCGTTTGCAATCAGGGCTTTCGCTTCGTCTACGTTTGTACCCTAAAAGAAAAATACAATTGAAGGTATTATCGTTTTATATCAATCATTGTTTAAAAAGGAGAATTATTTGGTAATATTTTTTAGTCATAATACCTGCAATCGAACAACGACAGGAATTTTTAAGCTAAGCTCTTTAGTTGCAGCTATAATTCCTTCTGCAATAACATCGCATCTCATGATACCACCAAATATATTAACCAAGAGAGCATGAACCTATGTTGTCATAAAGAATCTTATTATGTTTAACAGGACAGAGGACTTTTATATTTGTTTAAGTAAATTTTACGCGTATTACTTACACGTGAATCGGATGTAATGATCTTAAATGCTTCCTTTACAGCGGAAGTGGATGCACCACCACCCACATCTAAGAAATTGGCTGGTTCTCCTCCATGTAATTTTATAATGTCCATAGTAGCCATGGCTAAACCAGCTCCGTTAACCATGCAACCAATATTACCATCGAGTGCAATATAATTCAAGTCAAACTTAGCTGCTTCGACTTCTTTCGTATCTTCCTGAGTCCAATCTCTCAAAGCAAATAATTCTTTTTGCCTGAACTCAGCATTGTCGTCAAATCTGCACTTGCAGTCCAATGCAAAGTCTGAATATTACAAAGTAAGATTTAGTATTATCTCTCTTAATTTACATTTTATCGTATTGTTTCGTTCTTTAACCTTACAATTTCCATTAATGTCTTCTGCAAGAGGATTCACTTCTAGCAAGAGAGCATCCTTCTTGAGGAACATTTGATACAGATTTACAATGATATTGGAAATGTAATCTTTAACATTTTGAAGACCAAGTTTAACAGCAACCCGATCTGCTTGCTCTTTTGTAATTCCGGTACGTATGTCAATGGGTTCATACATAATGGCACTAGGATTTGTTGCAGCAACCTCTTCAATGTTTACACCACCTTGACTTGAAGCTATAATAACTGGACCCTTGAATTACAGGTTTATAAATTATATATTGTATATGCAGTTTTATTGGGTTAAATTATATATTTTTCGTAACATACACCAAAGGCTCTTTCCATCATAACTGCAAGGTAGTACTCTTTGCGAGGAAACATGCGCTGTGTTACCATCACCGCATTGCATATTCTACCTCCTTCGCCTGTTTGTTTTGTAATTAATAATTTACCCAACATTTGACTTGCTAACTTCTTTGCTTCTTCTGGCCTACAGATAAGACAGGGATGTATAGATGTAATAGAACCATTGTGAGGGTTGTAATAGAACCATTGTCTGTTATAATGACTCACGTTTCACACATTTTTACACCACTGACATTAG
Organism: Dufourea novaeangliae; assembly: GCF_001272555.1. Lineage (NCBI taxonomy): Eukaryota > Metazoa > Arthropoda > Insecta > Hymenoptera > Halictidae > Dufourea > Dufourea novaeangliae. Next base: position 306,719 of record NW_015374013.1, on the reverse strand, counting down.
TACCCTTAAAGTGACCTTTTCCTCTGCCACCAGCTAAAACTTGTGCCTTCAGAACAATGTCTTTCGTCTTCAAGTCAGCAGCAAGTTTTGCTGCTTCATCTGGAGTTTTGGCAACTCCAAATTTTGGAGTAGGCACCCCAGCTTCATTAAGCAAACTGTAACTGATGTGTTCGTGTACATTTAAGTTCCTGACTGGTTGCTTAACTAAGTTGGTTTTGCATCCCAATATCTACAAATGGAAACAATTAAAAAATTAATCTAATATAATAACAATAGGCCAAACAAACATTAAATTACATGAAAATTATAGTTTTATTGTATTAAATGACTAATTTTTGTATGCAATTATTTAACATAGACTTGTTTTTTATTAAAAACTTTTGTGTAAAATGATTTTAAAAATGTATATTCAATAATACCAAGTCAATACTAGATCAATAATAGATTATTATTGACACTACACAGACTGAAAATACTCCATGGCCTGTCAGATTTATAAATAATCTGAACTCTAAGAGCAATCAGTGGTAATGACCCACATTCTTTTCATTCAATCCCTGTCACCTATGACTTGTTTTGCCTTCACTAAGTAGCATCCTCGATGGAAATAACACACATATCAATATTGTTAGAAAAACGGAAAATAATACTTCGACGATTTGACATATTAGATATTAATAACAGTTCGCTAATGAACATTGACGCAGAGACAACTCAAACGGGGAAAAAAACAAAAGTTAGATGATAAAGAAAAAAAAACAAACGACAAAGAAAACTGATTGCTCATTTGAACTTTGAATTTTCGAAGTGCGTGATGATGCTTCTCAGTCATTTGACAAGTGGTTTTGATTCCGACATAATTCAATAACTGTTAATTAAATACAAACGGACGTCGGGAAGTCAATGACCACAGAATGGAAAAATGAGTACGATAATGTTCACGCGTGTATTGCATAACTGTCACACTCATAATTCGTGAAAAAACAGTGTTTAGTGCGAGGCCACGATCCTTGGCTTCGAATCGACTGACCCTGGCGCCCAATTTAGCAGACTACAGATATCTAATATGGTGGTTGCTCTTCTCGTAAATCATTCGAACCATCATCGAGATTGTTTAATATGTAAATAATAGGAATGTTTTTCATGCAAATAGGAAAAAAAAGATGAAATATTATCATACGAAGAATGACCTGAACGTACCTTGGACCCGTTGAATCGGACAAGATTCTCAGCCAGTGAGACGGTTCGCGACAACATGGTAGCCATCTTACTAAAGCAGTGGCAGTGAACTGCCAAGTGTAAGCTGCGCCTTCATGTCCCCACCTTCCTTGACGTTTCCTGTAAAAACATGACGCAAACTCGCGCACGATGAGCCGCGGTGGCGGCACCACATTTCTGCTGCGTTAATCATTATTTGAAATACAAAGATTTCGAAACTATCTTAGCAGTCTTAATTATTGCGAAGTACACGAAAATTACAGAGTACCATCAACTGTTACTCTAAAACATTTGCAAAGTTGGTCTTACTTGATTAGTTTTGAAATAAAATTAGACGGTCTAATATACTAATAATATTATTACTTACTTTAAGTAGCAATCGTGACGTATTTATATCCATTTCCGCAATGTACGAAGATAGGGTAAATCGCTGTTTTTAATACGCTATGAATTCAGGAAAGAATATTTATTTTATATAATGTTTATATGCATACAAATATGCAAAAAACAAAAAAGTTATCATTCGTTGTAATATTTATGATTTAAGAGCTTTGCTGTTAATTTGCAAATTGATAACTGTACGAAAGTTAACACAAAAGTACATACTACAGACATTTCAAAATGGTCGGCATTATACAATACTTCGAAAAATTTTCCCTTAAATGTATATAAAAATTCTCTCACTTTTTGCACTTGCTAATTTTATCGTCAGGTTTCTTTTTAGTTGTGAAATTAATGTCTAAATTTAAAGAATTTGCTAAGTTCACCATTAATGCCAATTTAACAACCGCTTCAGCTGCCTCTGCGAAATCGTCCACGGAAATAACTTTTAATTGAGCGTCGCGTATTAACACTTTTGCTTCGTTTACGTTGGTACCCTACAGAAAAAAGAGAAATTAAATAAAATCTGTAATGATTCTTACAAACTTTCGTTCGGTTCAATAATAATTTACCTGTAATCTTACGACTATGGGTACAGACAAATTCAAGTCTTTGGATGCAGTGATAATTCCTTCTGCAATTATGTCACATCTCATAATACCTCCAAATATATTTACAAAAAGGGCTTCCACCTGAAAATTTTAATTAACATTCAAAATCATTTCGCTACATTTGCTTCTTGCATTTTTCTCGTATTAACTACACTTAATTCAAACATAAAAAGTTGTTCATATGATCTGAAAAAGTAAATACGATACTTTTGTATAAACAATTTTATACAGGGTGTCTCAGCTAACTTGATTTCTAACATAATGACTTAACTGTGCATTTTATGAAAATTTTGAGGCATGGAACTTGAATGGCATCAAGGGATGCCTTATAAGATACATACTTTTTTTGTGGGTGGAGGCATTTCAAAGATTTCAAGGTCACCTTGATTTTTTTAACGGAATGACCTATATTTTGTACCATAGATCGATAGAGTATCGAATTCTGAGTAAAAATGTGTTGACCTTCGTACGTCCTAAACGTAATAGTTAACGAGATATTTGAAAAATAATCACTGCTACAGCTTCCAGATAGTAAGTACGTATTAAAAATTATTTTGTTGCTCAAGTTAACTGAAACACCTTATATATGACTTTATGTTTTAATTGATGTAGTATAGACATCTTTTTTTTCTCAACCTTGGAATTGGTTAACTATTAACTTAATACTCGGTCACATACTTATTTTAAGCACCTTTGAATCAGAAACTATTATTTTAAAAGCCTCCTTAACAGTCTCTGCAGTAGCACCACCGCCTACATCCAAAAAGTTGGCTGGCATACCACCGTAGTGTTTTATGATGTCCATAGTGGCCATTGCTAATCCAGCCCCATTTACCATACAGCCTATGTTCCCATCAAGTGCTATGTAATTCAGTTGGAACTTCTCCGCTTGGACTTCGTTAGGATCCATCTGTGTGATATCCTTCAGGGCAAATAGTTCTTTCTGCCTGAATTCTGCGCTGTCGTCGAATGAACATTTACAATCTAAGGCGTGATCTGAAAACAACATATAAGGATACTGTTAATCAAATATTCTTACATCAAAGGGGATTAACAGATCGTCTTTGTACATACATTCGCCACAAAGATCCAATGCCAACGGATTTATCTCAAGTAGTAGGGCATCCTTTTCAGTAAATAACTCATAGAGATTGCAAGCAATCGCCGAAATAATTTTTTTATCCTCTCCTTCGACACCCAAGTTTTCTGCAACTTTAGCTGCTTGTTCAGCTGACAGACCTTTCATAATATCAATCGGTATATAAGTTATAGCTTCAGGATTCGTAGCGGCGATGTCCTCAATATTAACACCGCCTTGTTTCGACACAATTATAACCGGACCCTAAGAATGATTTATCTTCTTAATCACAAACATAATTAAATGATTGTTTTACATGAGTATTGACCAGCGGATCGTATAAATAATCCTCCACGAATTTATTTCTTCTAAACAAATTAAAATACCATCATTGGTCTCGTTAAATTTTGTCGACATTCTTTTGAGGGAGTGACTTCGTGACGTCATTTTTGTCTTCAAAGACTTACATTAAAACTTATCTCCAACATGACTGCCAGATAATATTCTTTGCGAGGGAACATCCTGGTTGTTACCATTACTGAATTGCAAATTCTTCCAGCTGCTCCAGTTTGTTTTGTCACCAACAATTTGCCTATCATATTACTGGCTAGACTTTTTGCTTGTTCAGGTCTACAAATTTAATATGCTTGATATTAACGATTACTTGTAATGCCATGAATTACTTTAATTTTTAGTAAAACTCACGTTTCACACATAACAACACCGCTAACATTAGTGCCTTTGAAGTTCCCCATTCCACGACCACCAGCAAGAACTTGGGCTTTCAATACAATATCCTTTGTATTAAGGTCTTTGGAAATTTTAGCTGCCTCGTCTGATGATTTGGCTATCCCGAATGGTGGAGTTGGGATTTTAGCTTCCTTCAACAAAGTGTACGCAACATGCTCGTGAACTTGCAAACGTCGAGTTTGTTTAACAAAAACGGACGTTCGACCTAAAAGCTAAATATATTTCGCTTTGGTAATCGGTGCTAATAGTTGTTTGCACTTTTACGAAAATAAAGAGTTATTAAAATGATTGAAACATAGGAATCTACCTGTCCCTTTATTGACTGTACACCAATCGATGCAAAAGACAATATTTTGGTTGACATGTTATCGGTAATCAAGTGTAAATAACTTGATTTGCAAAAAAAAAATCGTATAATCAATTTTTTCACGTGAAGATGTCACTAAAGTTTTATCAAAATGTACAAAATGACACTCTGTCATTTGTAGATCTTACAGGGAAATCCGTTTGCAGACCCATAGTAAAGAACGCTCGAGTTGTCAAATAAACTTCATTCTACAGATTGTATCGTCGAGTAAGCCGAGTGGGCAATGCACGCGCATCCCCTTTGTCTTATGATAAATGAACATATTTATGTGTAGTTGATACCACGTCAAGTCGATAAATACGATACGTCAATGTACATACTAAAAAGAAAATTTAGTTCTTTTTCTTGCATATGGTACATTAAGTCTCACATTTGAGTTTCCAAGAATAACTAAGTAACAAATCGCAAACTGGGAAAGCGATTCCACTGGTTAAACTGAACTTTAATATTATTGTAATAAATGTGCAATATTTCTCTATTCTCTTTTATATGCATAGAAGATACATGTATTAATTTATGTTAATACAGTAAAATATAAAAAGTCAATTTACATTGTACACCTACGTATAATCAGAATACAATGATTTCCTTACAAGCGCTTATGATTACCAAATAATTGTGTAACAGAAAAAGAATCATACTACGTTATATATATATATATATATATATCTATATATATTTATAGTTTATTGGTATATCACGTTTAGATGCAATTCGATACGCTCCAAGTATGAGTCATTCCTGCCTTAGTACCACCCAATGTGGTAACCGTATTTTTTCTTATTAAATCACACTTACGATTATCTTAGGAACTACGTCCTTAACAAGATTTCTAAACTTCTGATAATTCGTATGCAGTTACAGTATCTCATTCCATTTCTTACTGTTATACTTCACACTTGGGATCATGTGTGTTCAATTCAATAGACCAAAAGAATGTTACAGAGGTCTCGTCTTTCTCTAAAATTTTCACGTTCATTGAAAAATCATAATTACAGTAAATTCAAAAGTATTTAAGTTGCAAATGAAAAGAATAAACGAAAATTAAATAAAATTGTGTTTAAAAAAAGAACATTTACCTTTAAATGTTTAAAACGAAATCAATTTTGAACGTGTCATTTTATAAAAAAAAATTCTAAAATTACTTACATATTGTTATATCTTGTTTATATAAATGTCCAAATGAAAGAAAACGTTATGAAGGAAGGAAATAAAGAACAAGTAATTTATCATATGAAGTATTCAAATCAAAACGTTACAATAGGCTTCGTCGGCAATTGAAAGTAATAGAAATATTAAATTTTATTAAAAATTCTATATATCCGACGGTTTAATATACAGGGTGTCCCAAAATGATGGGACAATCCGCAACACCGATATTCCTCGTGCAAATACAAATCGAAAAGTCCTTTACCGTTTTGTATTCTGAAGCTCCATCTCCGAGATATTAGCAGTCAAACGAACTCGACTTAGCAGTTAACTGCTATTATCTCGTAAACGGAGTTCCAGATTACAAAACGATAAAGGACTTCTCGATTTATATTTGCGAATATCCAGGTTGCGAATTGTCCCATCTATTCGGGGACACACAGTATATTCGAAACATAAATCAGATCTACTTCTATGTCTTAAAAATAAATGTTCCTATCATTTTGGAAGTATAAAACGAGAAAATACATTCGAAGAAACGAGTTTCCTTTTTCACGTGACAACTTAAATATCAATGTAATTTTTAAGACAGAGTTTATTCCTCGTGTATCTATATGTGTTTCAAGCATAAAACTTTCATCTCTGTCCTCTCAACAGTCTTATACTCTAAATACAAAACAAATCTTTTCGTTAAATTTAAAAACTAAATCTATCGTTCAGCGTTCTCCCCGTGACGCCGAGATTTCCGGATAAACTATACATGACTTCGCTAAAAGTGCGATCATCGACATCCGCGCCAGTGTCCGATGAAGGGGCGTTGCGTGTACGAGAACGGGAACGTGATCTGGACCTCGAACGTTGTCGACCAAAGAGTGGCGACCGACCGACCTGGAACCCATGAAATTTATCACACTGTATAGCATGATGTACGGATATAATGCAGAGATGGGCAAACCCATTATCTAGATAAAAAATGTTTAATAACGAATAAAAGACAAAAAAGAATTTCGTCATTTTTTATTGTTTAAACGTGGAAATTTCGATTTTTATAATAAAATAATACTTCTTTATGAATGAATCGACATTTGTCGAACAATTATTTAATCTCATTAACTGTTGAAAGCTCAGAACGACACACATGTATATATATAAAAATTTAATTGACATACCATATTTAAACTTTGTACACTTTGTCTGAATGGTGAACGTCCTCTTGGTAGTTGGCGCAAGCTGCTCACAGCACTTCCATTTCGGGCTGGTACAAGAGGGAGTGGACGTTGATGCGTGCCAGGAGTATAATCATTTCCCAAGGTACACATGAAGTTCACGTTTGAATTAGCACTTAATCGCGGGGAACTATAACAGTGTATTATTGCATCAATTTAACTCAAGTATTGTGTACACAAAAGTGTAATTAAAAGAATGTAAGATACACAGATGAAACATAATTACATATATTTTGTGATAGTAAAACAAGAGTTTGAATTGAAATTTCTTTAGAATCAATCGCATTATTAGAAAACTATGTGGAACTGTTTATAAATGATTTTATAAACTATTCATGGTATTAACATAAAAAGTACTTTAATCATACTTTATTCGCATCAATTTTTGCTCGTATTGTGCACGTCTTTGTGCTCTGGCAATCTGATCTGAACGCAAACCGCCGGTAGTGAAACGACGCTGAGATGTTAATATTTGTTGTCTTCTGTCTATAGCGCTTCTTTGTTGAAGCGATAACAAAGACTTTCCGGCTTGTGGTACCTGCAACAAAAACGGTGTTTTCTGAGTTTCCATTCGATTGATTTTTACAATTTCTCCGCACGCAGAATCAAATAACTCACTCTGAACTGATTTTGTAGAGACAATCTCTGATTTTGTCTTTGCAGCAACAACTGTTTAGCTCTCTTGACACGATTTCTGTAAGCAATTTGAGCAGGACTCTGGTATCCCAACCGATTGTGAACCGAAGTCGGGTCCCGCAAATTTGGTAGACTGTTCGTCCTCTTCAATGGAGTTTTATTATTGGTGAAGAATCCTCCTTGGGTGAATGTCAAGTTCGTGCGACTTCTACTCCGAGTCAGGCCGAATCTGTTGCCTCGACCACGACGAACATTGAATGCTCCTCGTGCATTGGATTTCTGATTCAATGTTAAATTGCTTCGTGATCTAGCCAGACCATTGTTTTTCTTGTATCGTTTTCTTACAAAACCGCCGCGGACATTGTTATTATGTTGTCCAGGTTGCCACGCTTGGTCTTTCTTAACAGTGCCGATGTTACGCTTAACTCTCGCTCCTCTACCCCTTAGTCCGCCACTCCGTCCTCTTGCGCTGCTTTGCGCGCGTTTCGCGCCAGTTTTTCCATTGGCAGTCCCAGCCTTTTTCTTTTTCTCCTTTTTCTCCATTTTTATGATCTCATCTTAAAAGGAAGAAAATTCACAAGGTTTAGTGAGCGTACGGCCTTAGGTCAGGAAGTTAATTTGTGTTAAGCTTTAATCTGGGACGTGTGAAAATAATCCCTCCTGTACGGATGATGCCGAAGAATAACTCAAGATGAGAAACTCAGGCGTTTAATTCCATTAAGGAAATTGGTCATATATATTTTTTTCGGTACTTATTCGTTGTTAACCATTTCTCCCCGATTTCTTCCAATACATACACGTGTATATCGGAAATAATCTCACTGAACACAGTTTTATTTATAATATACTTAAATCTGACACATCGAAGCTAGAACTTTCTTCTCTATCGATTGTTGTTTAATGGTTTACGAACCACTCAGAAATGGTTTAGAAGATGCTACTAACTTTGTAAACGTGATAGTAAACGTAAATAATAATGGTAACGACAACTAGAAAGTCAGGTATGCTATTCTAATGAAAAATTTAGAAAATTATTTATCAAGGTACTGTAACTCTCCCAATAATAAAAGTATTATTATTTTACAGAAACTGAATAAATACGTGTACACGTGTAGATGTTTATTTGAGCAGACAACATTTTGAAGTACTTTTGCAGCATTATAGTAAAGTATATAGGAAATATATGTTTTAATTTATAAAGTATCTGAATTTTAATGTATTATCATTCAAATGTAGTTCTCCTTGAACATTCAGGAAGCATACAGAACTGATATTTCATGCAATGATCACTGAGCCCTCTTATCATTTTTATGATTTCCTTCTTTTTTCTTCTAATGTCTCGTAAGTTTCACTGATATATCTGTAACACCTTATTTTCTTCATTATGGGAACTTCTTCATGCACTTTCAATTAAGTCATGGGATATCCGTTACTATTATTCCAGAGAAATGTTTCCAGTTGTATAATTAATCTTTTTGTCTTTGATGTTCTCTATAATTCTTGGCCTGGTACGATTCTTCTTTTTTTATTCATGCAAGTGTACTAATACAAAGATATCTTCTTCAATGGTTTCTTAGTAAAAAAGATCAATCTTATTGCATCATCCTTTTCCTTGTTTTTGATAATCTAGTCATTCACAATTATCTTCTCAATTCTTCTTTAAATGAAAGAAAATAATTTTTTGTTTTTCTTGTTTTGTTTAATTCTCCATTAAACTTGATTTGATTTTTGTGCTCTTTTTTTGCTTTCCACCGATTTGCTTGTTTAAAAGCAATTTATTAATTGTCCTTTGAACAAAATGGATCCAACAGATTATAACGACATATTATAGACCTTGTCCAAGATATTATAAATCTTATAGTTGATTAATTATGCAAATAATACAATACAAGGCCATAACCATGATATGAATTATCTGATATGCCAGTATAGATCATACAATGAAATAATATAATTCTCCATTCTTCCTTAATTTGAATTCATAGTGGCCATTCATATATTTTCATCGTTATTGTACCAATAGATAATACAATGCAAAATTTGCATTCTGTAATTTTCAGATTTCTTGCCGCTCGATTACGGAGTAACTTACTCGTGATTTCATCTGGTTGTTATGCGAATACAAAGACTCGAACAATTTTCACATGAAATCCAGTTATCCTTAATACATATTTCTTAATATCAAATCGAACATATTTAATCATAAAAACGAATTGTCCTGGGTGATGTATGCTTGTCACATAAATGTGTTTACCTTCTTTCATAAACAAATTAAAGGATTTAATTTAATAGCGAACGTAACCCTTTGCGCGCACATCATTGCCATTGATTACATGTACACTGAAGATCAAATAATAAGTCTCCTGTCTTGCATACGATGTACCATTTCATGTTCGTCACACGAAGGAAGAGAAACTCGAGGAACATGATAGCAGAGATAAAAATATAACTAAAGTTACGCAAACGCGTATCCCACGCAACGAGAAAGTTGACTTCTTTTCTGTGAACCATGAGTCATGCCTCGGCTGCGGCAGTGTCCAAAAACAGTCCCGGGTTTCATGTTCGTCAATTTTCCATTTTCCGCTAGAATCTTACGTGAACCGGAGTACTCTCCCAGAAACCCTTGTAAATCATTCGTGACTGCTGTTCCCATCTTTTTCACTATTATTCACTGAATTCGTGGAAATGTGTCTATTAGCATGGCCAAACGGATTGGTTCAATTTTTAGGGACCCTCACATGTTTCCTTTCGTCAAAGTAAGAACGCATAGATCACCATATAATATGTTGCAACACGCATCGTAAACTTCCAAGGACATTTTTTTTTTCTTCCAGCGATCAGAAATCCCATACATCATTTCTCCCCATCGACATCAATTAATTGGGTTTTATTTAAGGGTTAAATCTGAATTAATTAAGACTCGGTCGTTGAGACACACGTTCTTTCATTTATTAATCATTATCTATCCTCAGGCGTAAACGAACGAAAATAAATTGCGGATATCCTACGTTGTACGATTTTTCCGTCGCCATATTGCGTTCGTGCAAAAGAAGAAACGGTAGCCGTACGCTCACCCAGGATTATCAGCGAAATTGCGAGATTTTCGAGATTCTGGCCACTTACCGAGCGACATGTTCACTTTCGCGTCAATCTCTGACATTTTTCTCTTATTCTTTTCTAGCTGTTCTCACGCGAAATACACGAGGATCGACGACCCGAATTATCTTTTTAACGTCACCAACAGTCGCGTACGTACACAATGACATCACACGACGCACCGATCCTAAAGTGAATACTGTGGCGAATACAATCAGCAGGAAGTCGTGTCGTGTATGACCGGAAGTTGCTGTTCATTCGATAAATGGAATCGAGAATAACGAACCGCGAAAATTTTGAATTGGTTAAAACTTCTCTAATCATTATTTAACTATTTCTCAAGTAAAATATATCTTTCATATAATGAGTAAGTGAACTTGAAACATTATCTGTACTTATTGCAATGAAAAACAAACAATTTCGGTTCTTTACAGCTACGTGAATATTTGAATTTATACATAATCTTCGCGAACGGTTAATTAATATTCTAGGTACTTAATTCTTTGAACATTAAATTTCTATTAATACAGTAAGTATGTATAAACGTACATACATGTAGTAACGTTTAATATAAATGATATACACTGTACTTTTATGCATTTGAAGGTTAAGATAACTTGTTGATTTGTAACACTTTTCTATCTCAAACTTTATCGATAAATTTATTATTAAGTATGGAAGTTATAATACGTAAAGCAAGACGTGAAGATTGTAAAGCTATCAAAAATTTAATACAGGTGAAATATTTACTTTCTATTTATTATAATATATTTATATGTTTATATATGTATACTTACACTTTTTTAGGAATTAGCAGACTTTGAGCACATGTCAGAGGGACCAAAGATTAATCACACGAGTCAGTGTTCATTTCTAAATTTTTGCAGTTCATTATTATAGTGTAAATTACATGCAACATTAAAAACAAGTATGAAATAATTTTAGCATTAGAAGCTGATGGATTTGATGCAGAACATCCCTTATTCATTTGCTATGTGGCTGAAGTTAATAAAAATGTAGTAGGATATGCAATTTCATATTACACATATTCAACTTGGTGTGGAAAAGCTATGTACCTGGAAGATATTTATGTAACACTTGAATATCGAAAGAAGCATATTGGTAGTAAATTATTAAAAGCTATTGCCAAGGTCCCTACTTTGAAGTATAAGAAACTTATTAATATTACATCTATATTCGACTTATTTTTATTAATTGATTTGTTTTTTATTATTCATACAGGAAGCAGTGGATACCAATTGCTGCAGATTAGATTTTTCAGTTCTTGAATGGAACCCCGCACAACATTTTTACAAGGTCAAAGGAGCAGCTGATTTAACATTAGAGGAAGGATGGCATCACTATCGTTTTTCAGACACAGCTTTGAAAGCTTTATCTACAGCTACTGACGCATAATCATCATTTTATTAATAACATTATTTTTGTACCACAAAGACTTTTTAAGCCCCTTGTATGTATCAATTTATTCAGTTGTTAATAAACAATTGAAATGAAAGAATGATACATTAAATATAGAAAGTTCTCCAATTACTTGAATGTATTAGCAGTAGCTTAAATATAAAAATGAGTTATAAAAAAGTAATACTATATTTTAGTGTGAAGTTATTGTAGCCATATAAATTTAAGATTAATGTTAAAGTAACTAAACTTTGTAATCTAATTCTCATTACAGCTTTCATATCTGTTCACTTCTATTCCATCATTACATCAATCAGATGCAATTCCAATTCCCATTACAAAGGAGAAGTCGCACAAAGATCATGTTGATGATGTTTCTGACAGTGATTCTGATCTATTATCGCATAGTGATATGAGCTGGGGATCTTTACAGGACAGATATGTGCCATATGAGATTTTATCTGATGAGTCTTCTTCGTCGTTTTCTTCAATTTCTTCTAGCACAAGTGTAAATATTACTCAAAACCAACTTACCATTTGGAACTCAGATTTAATTGCACTGTAATTAAAATAACAAAGTTTTTACTTTTTAAGTCTAGTCCCTCGATTGTACTCGATCACATGCCAGTTCCAATAAATACAGATTCAATACATTGTACAAATGAAAGCAGTTGGGGTAGATTTGCTTTAGACGATACTGCATGGGACGATGATAAAGCACCTGTTGTACAATTAAGAAATCTTAAAGAAGTATTATTCAATGAGTTAGAGTTTTGTGGTTTTCTAACAGACAGACTAATAGGAATTGGATCATCATTCTTGGCTAAATCTCCAGAAAATGGCCTTTACGTCTTGAATAAATATGTCATGAGAAATATGGTATTTTGATACCCCTATTAACGAAAAAATCTTCCTTAAAAATAAATAATTTTTGTTACAGTCTCTTTCAAACATTACAATGTTATATTTCCATCGTTATTTGAGATATATTGATCTTTCATACAATTACATTTCAAATTTGTCTCCTCTGAGTGGAGTTCCCTACTTAATGTATTTAAACATGGCACACAATAGAGTGACCGTTATTTTAAATTTTCAACCACCTTGGTATTTGACTTATGTAAATTTGTCCTATAATTATATATCAGAAATGCATGATATCAGTTCCTTTTGGAGTATTATTCACTTAGATTTATCACACAATGCAATTGAAGTGATTACTGGTCTGCAGAATTTAAAGTTCGTATATTGACTGTTTAACTAAAGAAGAAGAGAATTGATTTTATATGACATCATTTGAATATGGGTATTTGCAGATATTTAAAGTACTTAAACTTGTCATACAATTTAATTGAATGTATTGAGAACTTGGATAAGTTGAATATTCAACAACTCAATTTGGAAGGCAATTGTATAACATCGTTCAAATCCGCTATACCCGGTTACAGCATAAATACTTTACCTCATTTGCAAGAAATATATTTAGGATACAACAAAATATCGAGCTTGGAATTCTTTAAAGTATTTCTTTAAAGTTTTTATATTATTTATAATTAAATTAATAATTATTCAAGTAATTAAATATAAAATTTTGATTTAGGATGGATACAGTTTACGTATAATAGATTTGAGATTCAATAAAATTTCTGATTTATTAGAATTATCAAACTTTAATGGTTTCATAGATGAAATAGACCTCAGAGGCAATGGTTGCACAAAATGGCCTAATTATAAAGTTGTACTTTTATTCTCTATACCAAGTATACAGAGAATTGATGGTGTTTCTGTGGATACTTCAGAAAAAGTATGTGATCAACATTTAGATCTAATAATGTAAAAATATACTAACTTAATTAATTTAAATAGATTGTTGCAACAACTTTATTTGCGTCGCCAGTAAATTTAACAGCAGCCCGTACTGTAACGAAATTAACATTGCTAGAGCAATTAAATACACCTACAATTGATCTACACGTTTTACCATACGATCAAGCAAGTCCTCCTTTGATAATACTTACAGGTCCATCAGCAATTAAAAAAATACCCTTGGCTATCCATGTTGTTCAAACAATTTCAGAAAAAGTAATATTGCAGTTCCTTGTTGAAATATTGGACTTATTTAAATAGAAAAATTCGTTTCAGATAAAATACTGTCCATGGTATACCACAAAAGTACTAGGAGACAGTGAACTAGAAAGACAATGTTACATTTCTGCAAGTAGAGAAGAATTTAACGACATGTCTCGTCGTGGAGAATTTTTAGCAATTCAAGAATTGTTAGGGAACAGTTATGGCTTTCGTTAGTTAGAAATATTACGTTTTATATGGAATATTTTTTACCCAAAATATAGTTCAATTATTTTTGTGAAACAGATCACAACCAGATATCTTTGTTAATATTAGAAAAAAAAATTGGTATCACACAAATGGATTTACATGCGACTATGCAACTGTGTAAACGGTACTCCAATTCTAAACCAATTCTTGTGTTAACGAAAAGTGAACGACTTCATCGCAACTGGATTGAAGAAAAGTTTAATGTTTATATGTGTGTTAAGGATAGCATGGACTATTTGAATAAAGAAAATCAAAGTATAAATGAGAGTCCTATAGAATCTACGCAAATTGTATCAGACGATACTCAAGAAAGCTTAAGCAATGTACGGACTTCTGTCATCTTTATATAACACTAATGCCATCATAAATATTATTACCAATAGTATATATTAATTAGATCGTAGGCAATGCTCACTCATCCGTAGGAGGAGATGATAAATCTGTAGCTGATATAATACATGTAAGTGATTTATCAATGCCTGAAACTTTTCTACTGAAAGACGAGATAGAAGTTGAAGAAAAGAAATTTATCAAGTTCCAAGGGGAAGAAGAATTTAACCGATCACATACAAAATTGTTTGATTCGACGTTTACTTCCAAATTGGACCAAGAAACTGATTTAAGAGTATAAGACAATGATATCATAAGATATATGATACGTGACATTAATATCAGAATAATAAATAATTGTATCATCGAATAGGTAATCTTAGACAAAGGATTCAATGCTGTGGTAGATGATGACCATTCAAAACGTAGAAGACATCAAGCAAAGCTTCTACATCGTAGGAGTACATTAATAAATCGAGAATTATTCACCCCGGATATTCTTAGCGAATCAATATCAAGCGAAGAAACGCTACTCGATCAGGTTTGTATTCCAGAATTTCCTGTACACCTTGTCGTTAATACACATTTTAATTTACGACTTCATAATTTGCCTCAAGTTGCTGATGGAAACACAAAAACCAGAATATCTGAAGGAACTGTATACTGATCTTGTGATAAAAACAAGAACAATATACTTTGAGCATCATGTGAATAATCCGGGATTTTTTTCTTTGGTGGTACTAATTATCGATTTTACTGAAATTCATTTGAAAATATAATATGTAATCTGTAACGTCTATGCAATGATACTTTATTGTTTTCTTTATAGTTGCTCTTGGATGATTATAATAAAGCCTTTAATAATTTAATACATTTTATTTATAAATCGTATGCAAGTTATCCCACAGAAAAGCCTAAGATTTATACTGAAGTTGAACACTTTTCTCAAGTTACCGTACCAACAATGGTTAACACTATTATTGAAGAAATAAAACAGTAAGCACACGTTTTTTCGTTAATTTTTATATTTATTGTGATTTCTTTTATAAATGAATTTCTAGGTCATTATCAACATCAAAGTTGCAAACGAAAACCTGGCTGAGAACTTACGGTGTTACATCATTCGAGAAATTAATGCCTACTCAAATGGCACATGATTCGAAAAAACGTAATGATTAAGTAAAATGATTCAATTAACTTTATTCGTTATACATGTACCTTATTTTATTTATAACACTTTTATTGGTACATGGCAATTAATTGTATATAAAATGAACACATTTTTCGAAAAATACTTTCGTGTAAGGAACTCTCGATTAAAAGATAAATATCCAAAGATATATACTTATGATTATTCTACTTAATAATTTAGTTAAAAACATATAAAGTTAAAGTTATTAATGCAAATGTCAAAAAACAATCTTTTTCCATGCATTTAAAGTATCGAAACAGATTATTCTTTATACCCTAAAGTTCGTTTAATATTTCTTTTCTTATTTTTTTATTCTTATCTTTTTGCTATTTTGCAACACTTACAAGGAAGGTTTCCTAACCCGGAGACTGATTTCAATGAAACTTCGTACGTTTGTTAAGCAAGCAAAAATAGGGGACACGTATCTTTTTTATCGGCTAACATTCATTTTTCGACCCAGAAATACTATCTCGAAAACCAGAGGAAATACATGATATAATATATAAAATATACCTTGACCATATAAATATAAATTGACCTTGAAACTTCCTCTATGCCTTCACCCACGCAGAAAATGTTTGTGTCACAATATGCCCCCCTCTATACCATGTGAGTTTTGTATATAACATTTTTTCATATTATTACAAATAAGGGCAATATTCAAAGTGGACATAGTTATTGCCCCACCCTGTATATATTTCTTTCTTTTGCAGTTCGATAGGTCTTTTAATATCATTCACTTTTCTCATTAAAAGTTTTTTCCTATCTCTTACGGTTAACAAGATATACTGAAAAAACGAAAAATTCGGCAAACTTTAAGGGGTGATTTCACCCCCTCAAAGTGAATGTCAGCCGAAAAAAATCGTTCCTTGCATAACTGGATGCCCTCTACAATTCCACAAAGTTTCATTAAAATCAGAATCTCCGGGTTGGGAAACCTTCCTTGTTAGTCACATATGTGTTGAGATTTCTATTCGAAATTGTTGTATCTGATGATTCTATAATTACCTGTAAACTTGCATAATAATTTCTATTTCCCATGAATACTTTCTAATCATTGAACGTAACTCCAAAGGAAGTCTCATTAATTTCAGACAGAGGATTCTGCAGAAACACAAACTTCGTCTGATTGCCAACGTTTTCTAATTTAGAACGATTCATTTGTATCCACGTTTGTTGCAATATATTATCTTCAGAATCTACACCCCTTGACAATTCGTTCGATTCTGGTTGAACTGAAAAGACTGTATATGATTTCTTAAGATCAGATTCATCATCTGTTGTAACGTGTTGTTGTTTTATGTGATCGTTCAAGCATTGCTTCTGTTCAAATACCAAATTACAACAATCACATCTGCAAATGAAGTAAGTATAGTTCATACGTGAAACTAAAATACAAATTTTTTCAATTCAAACACGTACTGGAATCGTGACTCATTGGTTTTCTTCGTTTTATCGTCGAACGGATCATGAATTTTTTGATGTGCCAATAAATTATATCGTTCCGCGAAACGTTTTCCGCATAATGTGCAACTGTATGGTTTTTCGCCAGTATGAGCTCGCATGTGTCTTTTCAAGTGCGACGTCGAAAACAAATATAAATCACACATCTGCAACAAAAAAAAACAAACATTTTAGTATTTATTCAAATATCATTTTGTACGCTATTGTTCAAAGGTAGAAATCATTTATTTAAAAAGAAACGAATGACTAACATCAAATATTACTCACATGGCATTTGTGAGACTTTTTTCCACTGTGCGACAATTTGTGCATATTGTACGATGTGTGATGTATAAATCTTTTACCACATAACTCACACTGATAAGGCATCTCACCTGTATGCATCGGTAGGTGTCTCATAAGTGCTCCCTTTTGCGTGAAACACTTATTGCAGAAATTGCATTGAAATGGATTGATTCCGTTATGCATTCCTATATGTATTTCCAATGCATGTTTATGTTTGTATGCCTGACCACATTTTTCGCACATGTAGGGTTTCAACGAAGAATGAGTTTTTACATGTGTTTTTAGTTCGGTTGACGTTTTCCATTTTTTACCGCAAGTAGAACAAGAATACTTCATTGATTTTATATTGTACTTTGATGATTTTCCAGATTTTATAGGAACATCTAGTTGATCAACTTTCAATACTACATATATGTGTATATATATATATATATATACATATATAAGAATTTGAGTAAATAAAAATATAATATGTAAAGTTCAATGAACAAATGTAAAGAATACAAGGAAGTTTTATTACCCGTTGTGATCTCGGTGTTCTCTTTTACCCCTGTTACATTTTCATCTATTTCCTTCCACTTTAAGTCAATGGACTCTGTAATGTTTTGTACTTGCAGCTTATTGTCGGACAAAATAGAATTTGTTTTTACTAAGCTCTTTAATTCATTCCCAGAGTTCACCACACCCACTGAAGATGTTTAAGAAAATATAATTATTTAGTTACTTAAATAATTTGTTATAGTATTAACAACGATGTATTTTTTTTACCTTGAGGACTAATATTGTATATATTATTATCATTAGTTAATGGTACTAAATTACAGACCATGCCATTTTGTACAATATCTTTCTTCTTCATATTGTTACGACTACTGTAATCATTAGAGCTTATATCATCTATTTCATTGCAGTCTGTTATGTTCCTCTTTAAATCCTCTGACTCTCCTACAGGCTTAATATTAATGTCACACTCTAGATTTGGAAGATGTATTATTGGATTCGTTACTTTATCTTGAACATATTGTTGTTTAACCAGTTCTTCAATTTGAAAAGATTGCAAGTTTGATCCTTCTTTCAAGTATTCAGTGCCACAGCTTACGTCTACCTTGTTTTTCTCTAAGACTATGTTTGTGTTTAAGCCTGCACCATTATGTACCGATGCTTTTATACTTTTTCTTCTCTCAGTAGCACAATATATCTTCAAAATTTCACAACGTATATTTAAAACGGTTTTCTGCGCTTGTTCCAACATTTGGAACAAATTATAACATTGTGAGCAGATGTAAGGATTGCTTAATTCTGGAAGAGCTATACACAATACTTTTGAAATAAAATTCGCTAACAGTTCCCCATCATTAGGGAGAGATGTGCAAAATATATTTATACATGATGAAGCGTTAAGGTTGATGTTGCATACTAGACAGAATGTATTAGACGTAGGCATCATTTTGTTGTACTATTAATGTTTCACGAAACTCCTGATGTATTATTTAATATTTTATAATATTCTTTTATAACGAATAACAAGCACAGGTCTGCCCGTTTTGCTTGATAATCGTACATTACTTTTTGACAATGCATTTCAAATGTAACCTTTACCTTGTTCGGCAACATAACATGTCAATAATAATCTTGTACATCAGGTAACTTTAAAACAATCGTTTCTGTGATGAAAATGGCGAAATATGCAGGACACATTTAAAAATTTCTTATTTATAAGCATACATACACGATTCATTCAATTCGCGTTTCTTTTGAGCACTCTCACCAAATACATAAGGATGCCTAGGTAAACTGTGTAATCCTATTGGTTGTCTGACACGTGTCTACAGTTTCTACCAATTAGAAACCACGGTCCAGTTATAACTTCTGTGGTTTCTGTGCACGCAGTGACAGTTTCTTTGTTATGTCCATTAATAACCACCGAATTACAAGATAATTATTTTAACTAGCATAACTGTTTTGAGAATGTTTTGTTTTTTTATAGTATTTCGCATTATTACTTCCAATTAGAACGATATATGAATATCCAAATAATAAAATGTTATAATTAACGGGAGTGCCAGTTTATTATGGTAACATGTGTAATACATAACCTGTGACAATAAGTAGTGAATTGTTACTTGTATTGTTTATATAAAGTTTTTCAGTGTTTCTATTTTACTATTGCAAAATGAATATCAACAACTAATCTATAACAATGGCTGAGTCCACGTTCTCGAAATCAGCGACCGATTCACAATTCGTTCGAAATGAACCTGTGAATTATACAGCCGGTATTTATAACGGATCTATAAAATGAAATCACTAAAAATTTTTATTATAAAGTGTTTGTAATCCTTACTAGAGATTCGACAAATGATGCATGGTTTTGGAGACAGTAGCGAACCTTTAATGGAATCAGCGAAAATTGTGGAAGAAGTAGTTCTGCAACAAATGAGAACGATTGTAAGAAAAGCTTCTGAAATATCGGAGAGACAAGAAAATTCAAAGAAAGCTACTTGCATTTCTGCCGAAGATCTGATCTTTTTGTTACGTAAAGACAAAGTGAAGTTACAACGTCTTATGAAGTACTTAGGCAAGTCTAATATTGTTATTAGATCCTAAAATGTATTGCACTGAATGCTTAATCGAGCATATATATGTTACAGAGTTAAAGGAATATAAGTCTTCTATACATAAAGCAATAGAAAGTGATGTACCTAAGGATATATTAAACAATGAAAATTTAGAAGATTCCAAACACAGGGGACCATTTTATAGTTTTCTTAATCAAATTGACAACACCGGTGAACTTCTTGAAGATGCTTCCACTGTAGATGAAATTAAACAACACAGATGTATTCGTGCCGAAATCATGACAAGATCTATGGATGAAGCCAGATATTTGAAATTTAGCAAAGCAAGGAACGCATCCTTTGCGAATAAAAATAGACACAAATTCAGCGATTGGCTTTCATCAGACAGTGAGTGTTAAAACTGGACATGTGTTTTTAACTGAACACAATTTGGAATATTAAATGTTATAATTTCTTGTAGATGATATAACAATAACAAAACCAGGGTACACAATTTTAGGGTATTTAGCATATGAAATGGTAGCGCAGATTGTGGATTTAGCATTCCTAGTCAGACAGGATCAAAATAAAATTTATGGAGATGCAATAGATCGACTCAGACTTAGCTACGTGAATCCACATACTTATAAACCTTATTACCATGGCAAGGTTTGTGCCTACTTGAATAAAATTTGAAAACACAATACGAAAAAATATAAAAAACAAAAAACCTTGTACAATTATTTACTTGCCAGGTTGCCGTAACAAAACCAATAACACCCGCAGAAATAATTGAAGCTCTCAGGCGGTATTGGTCTCCACAATTAGACATGACAGGTCCATTCAATCGTTGCTCGATGAGAAAACCACATTTAAAGCTTCTTGCCTGTTGAGATAGATTCCAGAAGGGTAAGAATTAATTTTGTAATATGAACAGACAGATATTTTGTTACGTTCATAGACTGGAATTTAAAATGCATTGTCAGTATTTTAGACTAAAAATATTTTTTTCGATTTTTCATTTAGTGTATTAACTTAACAATACAGGGATACTTTAAAATTGACCAATGTTTATTGACATGTTCCTGTACCTCTTACATTGTATAACTTAAAGCACTAGGTTTTCACATGACCACTACTTATGCACATTAGTGCAATTTCGTTCTTTTTATAAAATCTTGAAATCATGTAACCTATTTTTAACGTAAAATTCAGAGTATCCCTTTTTACAGTATTTCGATATATTTTACAATTGGTAGTCCCTGATTCGAATGTAATGATAGATTTATAATACAATTAGCTTTGAACTAGTGTATGATACGTTTATGTTCATTGTACTCTTTATAAAACATTTTTCCCTTCAGTTTTATGATACGTCGCACATATCACTTAGATGGTACTATTTAAAATTCCAACCTTTTAAAGGATGAATCACGAGAATCGGAACTCCGGAATATCTCTGCTTCTGAAAAAAAACCCAAAAGAACACAATGTCTTCTGAATGATCAAGATCAATATTTTTGTCTTAAAAAGATTCGTGTATGTTTCACTCTTGCATTTTTTGTATTGTCCATTCCAGCAGAGATATTCCAGTACTCTTCTAACTCACCCTTAATATGACTGCGAAAACCTCTTCTTAACGCTGAAGATACGAAGTATTTTAATATCTACAAATTTGAGCTAATTTGACCGATTTTACACCGTTTTTAAGAATTCACGCAGATACTAATCTTGCTTTTGTATCATGGTGAGAGCAGTGTCGAGACCCGTACTTTCCCTTCGGCACCCCCAGTTATGCAAGTTCCAGACTGATTAGCGGTGGACCAATCGCAACACAACGTTCCTTTGTGCCCACCTAATTCTAACACTTTGGCTTGTGCACCGGGTGGCATCTGTGAAAAATAATTTGTTTAGTAGTAATTTAACAAAAATACAATTACTGATTTCTTTAACTGTTCCATATGTTCTAATTATTTTCGAACATCAGAACATATAAAATATATATGCGTTGAAAAAAAAAGGTTTGGTAGAGATTCAAGTGGTCACACGTAAGGAATACTACATACCTTGTATATGTTTCCTCCAGTTTGAGTGCAGAGTAACATATAATTACCGGTTTGGTCGAAAGTAAACAGTTTTCCATGGACAGTATTTTTCTCCACTTTGATCTTTGTTTCCCACAGAATCTTCCCCGAGTGGTTCAGACTCCTTTGACACAGTTTACCATCTTCACTTTGGGTACAAATGTTCGTATAATCGTTGATTAATTCTATATCGATTACCGGACTCGAGTGACAACTAATATTATCGATA
This sequence comes from Dufourea novaeangliae, assembly GCF_001272555.1. Lineage (NCBI taxonomy): Eukaryota > Metazoa > Arthropoda > Insecta > Hymenoptera > Halictidae > Dufourea > Dufourea novaeangliae. The sequence continues at coordinate 284,309 of NW_015374013.1, read as the reverse complement.
ATTTCGTTTCGTCTGAGATCATGAATTAATATATTCCCGTTCGATAATCCGGTGATAAGAAGTTGCCCGTTATGATTAAACGCGGAACACAAAGCGGTCACGCTTTGTTCCAATGGTAAAGTTCTCTCTAATTTTCTCGTTTTAATATCGTACAATAGAAGCTTCCCTCCGTTCGAATCGGATACGGAACACACGAACGTGGATTCGGTCGGATTACAAAGCAGAGTTATGATACGGGAATTTTCATGTTGAATGTCCCATAGAGTTTTACAGTCACGTGTATCGTGTAATTGAATCAAACCGTTGTTATCGCCGTGTAAAAAGTAACGCTCGTTTTTCGATATCCAGTCCAATGCTGTTATAGCTTTGTTCGAATTCGCTGTAGCAGAGATATACGTAGTAACAGTCCTGTTTGATAAATAGGATTAGGTATTGTTATGTTTACGACTTGACGTAATACAGTGAGTAAGTTTAATATTCGGGACATTATACAATTTTCTACTTTGTCGGACTGTAATTTTATTCGTGACAATGGAAGAAAATATCGAGTTGTAATTTACATTATTACAAAGAGTCTACTTAACAAAAATGAGAACATTAATTATATAGTTCATAACACTTACTATACTTTCTATTTTAAACAAAACAGTGTCTGATTTCACGTTACATTAATATGACACTTTGGAAAACTGATAATTCTTTATCTAATTTTCACAAGCAATAGATTGATTTAATATTTTGTAAGATATCCTTCCTGCCGAATGACCTCTTTCTTCGATCAATAGAAACTAATTTTCCAGTCCCAAATGTTGATATACATCCTAATACAAGTACATTTCCATCTGCGTGTTTTACATATTAAACTCTTCATTTTTCTTTCGCCACACCATTCATCAGATCCAAAGATGTTAAACTTACTTTCATCGCTAAAGATAACGTCAACACTACACATTATATAAATAAATTTTATGCTATTGTTAATTGGAGACAATGTAGCAATATTATATACAAGTAGATATGTCTTTTTTTTTCATGAACAAAATTACAGTGCGACTACATAAAAATTGTATAGTGTCCGAATATTAAAGTTACTCACTGTAGATGAAAACAGTAACCTACAAATTAAAGCAGTATTACTTACTTTGGCGATGGTATCGGTGTCCACACTTTAATAACACCATCGGCATCACCGGTGGCGACGTACGAACCGCTTGCATTACTTTTGCATTGTATTATGGACGTTTTGTGCTCCGTGTACTCTTCCTAAAAGTTAGTTTCTGTCGCGTGAAATTTGTAAAAGTTCCGTGGTACAAGCGAATTGTGTTACCTGGCTGAGAAGAATGTAAGTAGAATCAATTTTATCTTTCGCTTTCCGTTCGGCCACCGCGTCAATGGACGAATCTCGTTTCCTAGAGCTAGTTAATCTTGAGTCACAGCTAATACTTCGTTTGGTAACGGTCTCGGACTTACTGATGGAACTCAATTTCCCCTTAGTGTTCGTTCTTTTCGTTGATACAGCTTCAAGCTCGGCTGCCTTTTTCGAATTTGTCGCAGACTTTCTATTTAAAATTGGACTAGAACCACCACCTATATTTCTAATAAGGTTCCTTAGAGTCTTGGGGTTTTCTAGTAGAGGAGATTCTCTGTTCGAATATAAAGTAAAGTATCAGCGTAGTGTATAATTTGTAACAAAAAAAAAAAAACCAAGACACTTAATATCTTCCAAGCGTACGAAAAATATTTGCATGCTCTGTTTTCTCATCATTCAACTGTTAGGATAAACAGAATGCTTACTGCGCTATTATATAAAAATCATCCATAATAGGTGGATGTTGAGGAGCTGGTCCAGGATTTACATCCATTACATTGTCTATCTTAACTGAATCATTTAAACGTTGCCTCAGTACTTCGTTCTCTTCTTGCAGTCGTTTTAATCTATTTGTATCCTCGTCTATAGTGAGTAGTGTTGGTAGTGGCATACACTGAAAAATAAAGATCCTAGCTAGACAATCTTTTTTTCCGAAACTATTATTGTAGCGGTATAATAAATATCTTTTTGTAGTGAAATAATTCTACAATTCCTATTCATCAGAAGATTGTGCCATGCATTCTGTCCGTTTGAAATAGTAGGAAACAGTGGCGTAGAAGAAAAGTTTCCTACCACTTAGTAAATTTATTTCAAGTACTGAAATAAATGTTAAACCAAATGTTAATTTGGCATAAATTTCAATAACTCCCAAAACTAAATGGTAAGAGGCCCTTCGCGTACCTCACTTTTTCCTTAAGCGGAAGCCAAGTTTATTCATCAGTGTACAATCTTCACAACAACTGAATAATCTATAATGTGAGAGTCAAGATGCAAAATACCTTCCACCTACTTGAAAAATAGTAGCAAGAAAATTGTGCAGGGAGAGTAACATAGTGTCTTGCCACTGTCTACTAAAATGTACAGAGTACGCTGGATTGTCTTCAGGATTTTTAACAAACGGCAATGCTGTGAAGTAAAAAACATGTGAAACAAAATTGTCTTCTTCCTCTCTGTACTGCCAGAACAAAAGAAAGTGATTGGACAGCCTACCAAACCATTCCTTCCATTCTGAATGGCCCTGCAGCTCTGGTGTCATCTTCATAAAAAATTCTTGAATTCGATCCTGCTTGTTGTTCAATGTTGCGTTGACCAAATACATTTTTAGAACAGCATTTTCTAACTTTCTCACAGCTGATGTAAAGTGGCTCTCTAGCCGAGAAAACATTCTTGTGTCTAAATGTCCCCATAGTTCTCTCAAAGAAGTCAAATCGTAACTATACACATATTGCATCAGTTGATCGACAATTTTATCTACCTAATAACAAGCAATTAAAAATCAACTAATTGTTAAAAGTTGTCCGGAATTAAATATTGTAAATACTATAAGCATTCAAATTAATGATAACATAATAAACATTGAATTGTTATGGCAATGCAAATTTAAATTTGTATAAAATAATTGACAGAAATTTGTTTATTCTGTTAATTCTTTGAGGCACGGTGGTATGAAAAATGTCCCACCTTTTTTTTGTACCCAATTCGCATAGTGGGACTTTATTCATACCACCTTTAAATCTTGGAATTACTAAAAATAAAACATAATTCAAGTAGAATAATATTTTGACACATTTCATACAAAAAGATGTATGTGCAAGTAGGTATTTCTTTTATTGTAAAATCCTGTGTTTCAAAGAGTTAAAGATTCTATTGGGTTCCAGATAGAATAAAAACTCCATTAAACTTTGTACTACACAGATACTGAGACAATAGTGTATACTATATTGTATTAAAACATTCGAAATACAATTACAATATTTTCTTTAGTATATATATAATGTTTATAGGTACTGTTTTTGCACATTGTTCTCTTTCTATTACCGTTTACTTCATCCTTACCCGAAAGCCTTTCTCTTTCTCAGCTTTTAAGTCATTATCGAAAGCTTTCAAAGTTTGACTGAAGCCTCTGAAGAGTAGGTATTCTTTGACCAATTCGTCCACATACTGAATATGAGACATTTTTCTTCGATTTTCTTTGTAATATCTGATTTTTCGTTCAACTGACAGCTGTGTATTGTCATCCTTTGGCCATTTTGATCCTTGCTGAACATGCAGCGGATTTTCGCGTGTTTCGTTTGACGGACAATACTGCCAATCTTAACTCCCTCGGGAAAATTATTCCATGAACGGGTGACTGGCCTCTTTCAGGTGGCGCTATATTTCTAGCCTAAAGACGCATCCTCAATTAATCCATACTTAAACACAGACGAGGTTCTTGAGACGGAAATTGGGGAAATTAATTACTCAATTCAACTTTAATATAATTTTAATTTAAGAATATGTATGTAACTTGTAGTAAAATGAATTAGAATACCTAGTTGGTGTTTGTAGTGTAGGAAAAGAGCCTTCTATCACTTGGTCTCGGGAATTACTGAAATTTATGTCAAATTAACATTCAATTTAACATTTATTTCAGTACGTGAAATAAATTTACGAAGTGGTAGGAGGCCTTTCTCCACACGTCACTTTTTCTCCTAGCGGAAGCAGAGTTGCTCGCGAGGGTGCTAATCTACAGTTGTCTCTCTCGATAAGATTTCTTTGCGGACAGAACTTTATTCCCTAACACAGTGGCAAAATGTCGACTGTCGAAGCAGCTCCGAGACCTTTGCGGGTATCTCCTCTTATAAAAGTAAGTGTCGTCAGTTGTTTCAATGAAATTCGGAAATAGAAATAATCGAATATTTGAAACAATTATCGCAAGAACTGATTTTCAGTCTTTCTTTTGTTATTTGAATGAACTTGTTTCATGCACACTGGTTTCAATCTGATTATATTACATAATTTTTTATGGAATTTAGTGAAGTTATATTTCATTAACGTACAACAAATTAAATGTCCTAAAACATAACTCGTATTCTTTTCATCGCGCTATTAGTATTGAAAAAACACCGTCTACAACGAGTGTGACTATTATTCTTTAACCTGTTCGAGCAGTTGAACATCGAGCAAGTGTAAACTGAGTAAGAAATTTATTGATTTTCTTTTCCCTACGTTTACTGAATTTAATCGTTTTTGTTAGATTATTTGAAACGCTGGCTAGATCATAATATTTCATATAAGTAGTAGTTGTAATAATTATATTTCATATAGTTTGCACGATGGAGTCTTCTGTTAACTGGAATCTTATATGGAGCCTTTCATCAACACAGATTCAAGAGAATAGAAGACGCACGTCGTGAGAAAGAATTACAAGAAAAACCTATGAGGGACGCAAAACTTGCAGAAGAGAAGAAAAGAATATTTGAAGGTAGAAAATACAATACAAATAATAGTCACTAGAAGGGGTTGTTAATATGGTATCGTTAATCTACATACAAAGTAACAGACCTTGGAAATGTGTTTTTACATGTTTATTAAATTATTGTTATGAATTTTTGTTTTAGCTGAGATGCGAATGCTAGAGGAACTGTCCAAGTGAAAATAAAACACTACATTACTGCATTGTTAGTATAGATGATTATTATTAATAAATTTATCCAATAAAAACTTCTTTATGTAAATTTATGTTCAGAATCCACAGTAGATATTAAGTGTAATGTTTCCATTGCACATCTGTGAAATAAAGAAATTTACGATATGTTACTATCAAATCTTAATTGTTCCAAATTTCTTAATACTCTTTTTTTATATTAGAATTTTTATTGTAGTTAGTTAAATAAATTTATATCATATTATTAGTAACATATTGTATAAATTATCTAAAATGTGGACAATTTTCGAAAGAAAAAAATCGCCCGAATATGGACTAGAACCCTGGACCTTTAGATTAAAAGTCTAATGCTCTACTTTTTTTTGTTTTAAACATGTTGATTGACAGAGATATAAATCAGGTACACAGGTAGATGGTAACAATAAACATACAAAAAATACCAATCTGTCAGAGTTTATCCTAACCATTTGTACACTCGCCTGTGTAACTCATAGCTAATTGAGCTTATGCAGTTTAATGCTCTACCGACTGAGCTATCCAGGCACTGGCATTTTTGTCTTTAAAGTATACATTTCTCGTCAGTTAAGTAATCTGTAAATATTTATTAAAAACATGACTGCCATGAAGTGCAACCATCACTATAATAGCTTCAAACATATTTTATGGAAAACAGACATTTGTAAATTAAATTTCGAATATATGTAAATACCGTAGTACCTTTAAAAAAAATTAGCTTTTTCAGCTAAAAAAGCACATTTTCAATTTAGAAGGAATCTGGCACCAATCCGCCCATTTCCGAACCTGTACCGCATCCACTTCACTACTCTTATTTGAAATAAGAAGTGAAGATAAAAATTATAAAGATAAAATTAAATATCCTGTAAACTATTGAATGTCTAATACGGTAATAACTAGCATGCATAATGTTTTAATAACAAAAATACACTGAATCACTTTAACAGTATATTCTTTATTTTACTTTTTAACATTTTTGATATTTCATCATTTTATATTGTCAACGTATCAGATTATATTGTCAATAGGTATCAGAAATATGGAATGTTACTGGTAGCATGAAGTATGCGTTATTTTACTGTACAAAAAATACTCATATAAAAATAAATATAGAAAATAATATGCAAGTTATTACAAATTCTTTTTAAATAATTTCTTTAGGTTACATAGTTTCATTGTTGTACAGTTACAGCATTGGAATGAATAACAATAATGCAAATATTTAAAATTACATATGGAAGTACACATGCATATTTACACAAACATTTGTAAATGCATACACCATGAATCACAAAACTGTTAAAGACAATATTAAATTAATTTCAGATAACATTAAACATGAATCATTTACATTAGGTATGTACAATGTCATGGAATATCCCAGAAATCTTTGTTTCTATAAGTGTGCTATCTTCTTTTTAAGCTGTAATCAATTCTGTTTTATTGTCTTTAGTAATCAGTTGCAGAAGACTACCATTAACAGGCCGGTCTTGACCTTGCGACCATTTCCAGAAAAGGCTGTTACATAAGATAAAAATATTGATATGAAATAGAAGCTATACTTTCATTTGAGTATTAATATAAAACAGATGATGTTGTACTTACTCTGCTATAAATTCAAGAGGAGTCCAGGTAGAAGTATCAGCAGTGGACATCCATTTTCTATTCATAGGTGTATCTAAAGTTATTGGTAAAATAGCAGTGACTAAAGAATTTTTTGGAAGACCACTTTCTTTATCTGCCAAAGACTTGGTAAGTTGATGAACTGCAGCCTTAGCCATTCCATAACCAATCATTCCTAATTTGACAAAACAATACAGTTTATATTAAAGTATAAAAAGATCATTATTAAGCAATAATGGAAACTTCTTACCCGGTGTCTCTGCTAATGCAGCCTTGGCACCAGTCAAAGAAAGAAAACCACCTTCTTTCAAATGATAGGCAGCAATGCTACCAGCAATAACTGAGCTCCATACACTCTGTTTCCACATAAGATCACTGTTTTTAATAAAGTCTTTGTGGGCAGCATTTCCACCAGCCCATCCTCCAGCTACACAAATTACCCCATCTACTTTCTCTCCGTTTAAGATATTTGTAATTTGCTCTAAGATATTAATTTGCTGAAAAAACAACATACATACAGGAATATATATATACATTTAGATATCTTTACATAAAAAAATTATAGAAATACCTGTTCCTGCCAAGAATTTTCAGGTTTTACAATTATATTTGCATCAGCTTGGTCATTTGGTTTCATATCAATGCATCCAACCCACTATAATTATAAAAATAAGATGGTCATAGAGTAACAATATTTATAACTGTTTTAATAGCATGGAAAATAATATTACTAAATGCAATGAAAAATCTGAACTTAATGAGCATAGCAAGATTTCAAGGTTTTATGTGAAAGGATCTGACACACTAGTTATGTCCTTGATGTAGTTTCCCCACATATTTAAGGATTGCTCAGCAACTATAGAATTCCCTCCTTAATGAAATACTCATAGAGTAATCGTTTTTCTTGTTAAGATATACACAGGACATATTTGATAATAAATCACAACATTCAAATTACAATTCATGATGATCGAGATATTAATTTCGTAACGTTCAAAATAGTGCGGGAAAAGAACGTAAATTTTACCGCGAAAATTTAATAACCAGACTGTACTAAAAACAACCATTTTAAGCTTACTGTTTAGAGAATATCTCTAATCGATACGAGAGAAATTACAAAAAAACAAAAAAAAGTAAGAAACACTTTAGAAACGCAAACATATTTACATACGTTTTGAGATAAATATTGCGCAATGAAATCTCGCTGTCTGTACATTTTCTCTTAACAGTTGTTGGAAATTATCGACTAATAAATGACAAAAACTCATTATTTACCGATATATTAAGGTTCTACAATGTGTTCTATTTGAAGTTGATAGGTAACATTTACAAATGTTAAATACACTTAGAAATATCAAGGAAGAGCCGGAACTTCTATGAAAGCTGATGTCAGTGATAACGAAACAGATGTTTGAATTATTTAGTTATATTAGAGATTCCTGTCTAGTCTGCTTACCCAGTTGTTCGATTTAAATTTCGAAACGCAAGTAGAACCTAAAGCACCCTTGCCACCATATACAAGAACACGTCCGAGTATCGTCGCCATTGTTCAATAAATGAAGCAACTTCGCGAAATAGGCTTCGGGTGTTTGCGATTTTATACGGAAGAGTACGAAGTCATACGAGAAACTTTCGGAAAAGTTCGTAAAAGGCTGCCGGATTGCCAGATCTCGGCAAAGACTATGATAATAGATTGTCAATCGACTGGTTAATATTGTATCAGCGAAAATAACTAAACATATCTATTTCATTAAGGTACCCATAAAATAGGCTTACAAATTAATATTAGTAGAATCGAATAATTCCTAACTAGATTTGAATTATTCAATGCCTTTGTCAATTGTCCATTCATGGTTTTCTTGATATTCTGTTAATGACAACAAAAGATCGAAGAATCTACGAAAGGCTTGAAGACATGATCACAGAACATGTTATGAATTATAGCATCGGGTATAGAATCTTCTTTTTCGTATAAACTTATGTTACAGCGATTTTAAGTAATATTTCCACTGAAGAATGAATAACTATACCAAATAACATTCAAATTTCCCGCGCGCGTATGTCGAAAATGCGGCAACGTCGCGGAGACCCTGCCCCCAACGTTCTCCGGGAGCGTAGGTCTAGTGTGACGTCACGGTAGCCTAGTTGGGTTAGGTTTACGCTGGAAATTCTAACGAAAAATTTTTTGTTTGACGATTAATGTTTTTCCCATCGTGTCCACTGCACTGAGCGACGTGAAGAGCGAACGCAGTGGCGAACAGTAATCGTACCTTGTGAACCGTTCGATCGCGAGACCTCGCGGTATCGGCGTATATGAGATTTTAAACGGAAAATGAATCGACATGAAGGTACGTACGTGTGCAATGTTCCTGACCAGAGGCAAGTCAGCCTCGAATTCTCTCGCTCGCTAAATTTGTTTCGCATTGATGGTAAAATAATCGTATTATGGAGGACTCGGGAATTTGCATGGATAATTCCTACGGGATCGTCGTCGAGGTTACGAGATCTGTAATGCATGAGATTTTTCGTAAGACATTTCTTGCGAGCCCTGTACCAAAGGGTCTAATGTCAGAGGCCAGATGGCAGCACTTATAAAAAATTACTCCAATTTCTGTAGATTTGTAATGCTGTTCTCCGATGATTTCAATGAATTTTTTTTTTTGCAATGTCATCCCCTTCCAATACTTTGTCCTTGCAGGATCACGAAATTCCAAGAGAAATTTTCTTGACCAGCTGTCAGAATACTCTGCCAGCTGACTCCCATGAAATTAGTTTTCATCTTCAATCCCCTTCTCTTTCTCATGTTAGACTTGTAAAACATATTGAAACATATTCCTGTTGTTTCCTGGCCTTAAATGAATCTTTGATTCTTTTTCTTTGAATTTTAAATCTCTTTTTTTTTTTTATCGATAGAACATTGTTTATTTCAATAGAACACCATAATTTTAATATTAAACAATGCAATTTACTTTGCCTCCGAAGTATAAATGTAACAGCTGTATTGGCAGAATTGAAATATTTATGCGAATAAAATTAATGTACATTTTCTTCTATTTGCGTTGCATCTATAGATGTTACATAATTGAAATTACACATAGAGTATTAAAGTTTGCAAGCATTATCGTGACTGTGTTCATACCGATATTTGAAACTTTGTAATGACATTGTTTGAAAGGAGTACTGTTTTTGTTTGACTGTATATAAATAATACATATATGTACAATACTATTTTGTTACATATATTTAAAGTCTTTGATTGTATAAACATTAAATAGTAGAGATATATATGCACAGCTGAAAGATTGTTATTGTAGGTATTAACAGTCTATTCTTAGATATAGTACTTCCAACCTGGGAAACAAAGGTTATTCTTCAGAGATGTTTTTAATTGACATAATTGATTTATTGTGCACTCATTTTCTGTTTCATTGAATATAATTTTATTATGTCAATTCTTTAGAACAATTCATATTATTTCCCCGAATTCAATCATCAATTTTCATAAGGTTGTTTGTATCTATATCCCCATAAATATATCGAGCAATCTTTGTTATAAGAATCATATGTGCTTGCATTCTGGTTTAAAAGCAGAATTAAGCACGTTACTTTTTATAGATTTGGTTCAAGGTTACTACACATGTATCTGTGTACAAGGTATATATAAATATCTTTTGTGAGATCAACTATATTTTTCTTCGTGCATTGTTTGGCTGCTGTATATACGTACATGTATGCTTCAACTTCCGAAACTCGATAAAACAGTCCAATTTATTTAATTTTTCTGAAATATTAATTGTTCACGGAGCATTAATATGTCATTCTGTTTATTTCAGGAGTAAGTTGTGACTCCTGCTTAAAGGGGCATTTTCAGGGTCGCAGGTACAAGTGTCTAGTGTGTTTCGACTATGACTTGTGTGCCAGCTGTTATGACGGGGGTGCAAGTAGTACGCGTCACCTCGCTGATCATCCTATGCAATGTATACTTACTAGATCTGATTTTGGTAAGAGAATCATGAAATCCTGCATCCTGTAATAATTTTGTTATCGCATCAACCGATATTGTAATTTATTATTTGACAGAATTATATTACGGTGGAGAAGCAGTGAGTATAGAGCAGCCACAATCCTTAACTTGTCCTTACTGTACAAGAATGGGTTTCACCGAGGCTACATTACAAGAACACGTTGCTGCGGATCATCCGGACACTTCTTTTGATGTTGTATGTACAACAAGATAGTGTTGTGTCTAGAAACATTTAATATATTTTGCTTTATGAAAATACAGTGTCCGAATATACAATTTCATTTTAGGTTTGTCCGGTATGTGCATCCATCCCCGGAGGAGATCCTAACAGCGTGACTGATGATTTTGCGGGACATTTGAGTTTGGAGCATCGTAGTGGACCAAGAGACCTGATCTCTTTTCTAGATGAACCATCTTCAAATAGAAACAATGGTAGACGAATACCGCATCCATCTAGAGCTGTTGGAGGGCCACGACCTCGCAGGTATGTATATTTTCTACTGTGCACACTCAACATTATGGTGTATTCTAGAGAGCGAGTACTATATATTTAGAAAAAGAACAATGATTTCTTGTTTGAACGTTCCATAAGAGGAATAATGTCAAGTCGTACTAACATGTGTATTAACAAACGCGCGTACAGTACTGTATTGTACATGTATTTTGATATTCTATCGTCGAATGCATGCCAGTTGCGTATCACTGTCTCATTTGTACCGTAATACTTAACGTATCGAATCATTAGGCAGCATTATTAAACCATCGTATTACGTTGACTCCGAACGATTTTGCGAAAGAACACGAAATAAGACTTCAGGAACAGTTCATCGTCATCATCTCATCTTAGATAATGTTCATTGGCGTGTCATTGGACCTGCAGGTCCAATATACATTTCAGTTCGTCCGGGGGATTGAGTCCAAGTAATCGAGATGGTATAGATCCGATTGCAGAATTACTCTCTCAATTATCCGGTGTTCGTAGAAGTGGTGGAGGGACTGGTCAGAGTTCATCGACACCGTCGCAATTACAACAATTGCAGATGCAGCTACAGATAGAGCGACAACAATTTAGAGTATGTACACACCGAAATATCCGAAATCCATTCCTATTCAATCCGGAACGCGTGTTGCAATACAAATCCGATTCTAGGTTGCTAGACAACAATTGGAGCGGTTACCTAGGAGGCAGACTCAGGTTATTGGTTCTGTAAGCGGCGGAGGAGGTACTAGCGGAGGTCATTCTACTACTATGACCAGCGTGGTAGCAAATAGTACGAGTAGTAATAATAATGCGACCAATGTGGCCAACCCGTCCGGCGTATTGTCTACCAATTCACAGAACTATATGTTCTTGTTGCCAAGGTATGTTGATGAAATTTAAATTGCACGGCACATTTCGTTTTATAAGACTTACCAGAAATATAAAAAAGAAAAAATGCATACATGACTTTCTATGTATATTTCTGTACCGTACATATGTATGTGTATGTTCTTTGTCTGAAAGCAGCAAAAGCGCATGTCATGATTGTTGTGCCAGTTGCCAAAACGCTATATATTTTAAGGAATCCCGTCGAGGATAAAGCATACATACAGCTATTCTTAACCTTCGCACGAAAACAAGCATATACGTACTTATAGTGTCGCTTCACCGCGGTACTTGATACAGCGTTCTGCATTAAATCTTCCTTTTATCTTTGCAGATGCATTACAAGTACTCTGTCCGACTCGCAGTTGCAGAACATCGAACGCGAAAGTGCGAACAGGAGTCTCTTTACGCGCGAGCTGATCGTCAGTACTCTGTCGCAAACATTGCCGGAGCTAATACAGCAACAATCGACAGTGCAAACGCCAGTGTCGAGTGCGACTACCGCGACAACCAGTCCCGAGACACCAAACGCGAGCGCGACTGCAATTTCAACGAAGAAATTAAGTGTTGCGCAAGAAGCGAAGAGGGAACCGGCGGCGAGTAAACACGCGACGCAAACGTCTACACAACAATCTCACACCGTTCAGGCTGCTGCTGGCGGTGTGGGGACAGGTGTGCAAAGTCAAGGATTGCCACCCCCAAACTCGAATAGCCTCGCATCACAGAATACACCTAGGGTTCAAACACTGATGCATAGTGTATTACCTCAGCCACTGGTGAGTATTTAAAAACGACTTAAACTATCGAGTCATTCTGTAAGTGATGTCGTTTCTTATCCAGCTTACTAGCTATAAAATAATATTCCTTCATTTTAAAACCAGTGCAATGATCATTCCTGTAATTGCTTCTTTTAAGAATTATCTTTCCATTTTTACGGTGGATATTCCCATATGTTTATTTACTTCAATATTTTCAAGTGACGACACGTGAAAGAAACGTGTTACTTATAGTATGTCCTGATATTGATATCGACTAAACTCCGTTCCATGTAAGAATAACCTCACGATCGGACGAGTTTTCGACCGATCTGCGCAGCCCCCCTTTACTGCCAACCGATTCAGATGCATGCGATTGCTTGTAGCTTGCTATCTCTGTCGATTTTCTACCAATTAACGGTCTTAGATCCCGTTCCATGCGCAAAACAAGGTTATTCTTACGTGGAATGGAGTTTTGTTTCTGTTTCGCTATAGGGAAACGGGGACCAAAGAACATAATTCAGTCTGTTGAATCGTTTTATACAGGTACTGCAGCAACCACTGCTACCACCAGTTAGTAGAACTATCAGAGAACCGATAGCGACCCCGGCGCCAGCGTACCTTCGTGGTGGAGTCGGTCCAGTTGGAGTAACAGGTCCTTCACGTAGGAAGCCGGTTAGGGCTGTAGATGGCAGAAACCAATCTACGGAACCTCCACCTCCGCACTAACCCCTCCTTTAGCCCGTACCCACCCACCCTGAATTCCTCACAGGACCCTCTAGCACTAGTCCTAGCACTGTTTAGAACACCTCATCATTATTGTTATTATTATAATATTATATATTAATAATTATTCAAATGCCCTCCTCCTCACCCTCCCTATCTTATCAATTATCAAACTCTAATCTCGCCATCTTTTTGTCGTTGATGTGACATTGGAACAGGGGCAAGGGCTGATTCGCCGACACATGCAAATAATGTACATAACTCACTTCTTGCAGTCATATACACGCTCTTCGTACACGCTCCTCAGCGAGTCTTGCCACGTTCTTCCATAGTAAAAATTTTCCTTGTGATCGGTTTTCGCGATAACGATTCACCGAGAGGATAGAGATCGGCGGAGAAGGACAAACGGAACCGCTGGAACAATTAAAGGAGAAACGAAAAAACGTATGTTCACGGTTGTGCGGCTATACACGGGCGAAACTTGGACAGAGTCACGACCGGAGAAAATTGTGTATTGTGTTTAACATCGAGAGGAGGGTCCCCGTGAACGCAGACACTCGAGGAATTTTGAGAAACGTGCCTGCCGTACGCACCACGATTTTCAGCGCCGTATTCGAGCTGGTGAAATTCGATTTTCCTTTTTTGTCTTTGATCACCGTGTACCACACTTTCTTCGACACCTAACGCGCCGATGTATCCTATACTATGTTTTTTTTCTTGTTTTTTTTTTTTTTTTACAAACACGAACACGTTTTATACAAAATCAACGATTGATTTGTCGCCTGGGCTGGTCCGTTCGCAATCGAAGAGATCTTAAGCGTTGGACGGAACATTTAAGGCAGCGATTGACTATGAACTTTTAATGTTTCACGTTTAAAATACGATACAACTGCCCACACGCTTCGCGGTTATCACGTAAATTACATTGTACATAGTTGCTTTGTTGTTAGAACGAATGGGTCAGTTGAGGCTGTTTTGTGAGTAATATTTTGATTAATCGAATCACGGATTGGATGTGTATTGTTAGTTTGGCGGGCCATCCCTTGGCATGTTACGGGCTGCATAAAGTTTCGCTGTTTATAAAGTGGAGGGATTAGACAGAGCTTTAACGTGTTAATCAAACGAACTTATAATAATTATTTACTTAAACTATTTCTTAGGTATTTCATTTTTTTTTTGTTTTCCTTTCTTTCTTTCGTTAATGTTCGCTCGTTGTTCACGCGTATTGTCGTTTCTCCGCGGAAAAAAATAAAAAATCTAATCGCTCCATTTTACGGTACCGAAGCGAGATCAAATATATATATTTGTAATGTGTGTTTTTTCTTTCTTTCTTTCTTTCTTTCTTTCTTTTTTCTTCCGGTGACAGATGCTTTGCCTGATTTTCTTTTTCGGTACGTGCAACGGATTATTGTGCATCGCACCGTAGGCGAATCAAGAATGTTTCTTCGTGATCGATCGAAACGAGAGAACTCACGATCTAAGGGCTGTTCGTTAATTCTTATTTTAACGGGGAAGCAAATGGCATCCAATGAAAAAGAAAAAGAAAACAAGAGATATATGCATCGATTGTGTGCGTGTGACGCATCACCCGAATGCATTTCATGAAGATTCTACTGAAAGTAGAAGCGTGATCGAAGCCGCTCGTGCAGACAGACGAGTGAATTAGTTATCTTTCAATCATCTTCATCGTCCTTCTTAACCCCCTCTCCCGCCCGCCCCCTCCTCTTCCTTTTTAATTTCCGCATAGGTTTCTCGTTTATCCATTTTGTGTACATTTCGTTTTGTAATTAATTTTCTTTGTATTAATTTCTCATCTTAGGCTGCTTTAATTTTGTGGGTGTATCTGCAAGACGTGGATGATGAAAAACAAAGTAAAATTATACATACACACATATATATATATATATACATAATTATACATATACATATAAACTGATAAAAAATTATATAAAGTATGTAGCGTGTGACTTTTCATTATTATTATCATTTTTTTTTTTTTAAATTTGTTTTTACTGCTCTCGCCTGGTTCGACTTTCTCGAAGATTCACGATTCGAAGTCGAATTTATAATAATAACGTTACGAATAACCAAAGGTGTTGAAAGATAAAACATTAAATTTCCTTTTTTTCTTTTCTCTCTCTCTCTCTCTCTCTCTCTCTCTCTCTTTATATGTCCACATCTATATATACATATTGTATACATCCCACATCCACCTGGATCTTTCGTTTAATTCTCGCCGATCCCCCCCCTTCCTTTCGAGTGTACCCTGACAACCAATAACGCGCACCTTCTGTTTTTTTTTTTTTTACGTGTGAATTAACGATATCTACGTAAAAATAAGAAAGTGATCGAGAACACGAGAGACGAGAACAAAAACCGGAAAGAAAAAAATATACTAACTACCTTAACACAAAATGCCTGCAAAATTCGAGGAGAAATTCGAACCTTATTAAGGAATGCCTGTCTTCTTGATATCGAAACGGGTTCTTCGCGCGTAGCGTACCTCCGACGAAGAACCAAACACACACATAACTGTACCGCCGCTGAACTAATCGAAATAAATCAAAGAATACGAATGTGTCGGAGCTAAAAAAGAAAACGAGAAAAAAAGTGGATGATTTTTTTGCGTTTACGCTTCGACGTAACATTTAGTTGGAACGCATACACGAGGAAAAAGGAAACAATTCCTACGTGAATTTCACAGCCTACAGAGATTAGAACGATGCAAGACTCCACGCGCACGTGTAATATACAGTGATTCCTCGATGAATGCGACACGAACAACGGCGTTATTCCCACTACTAGAGGGGGTTCCTCTATGGACCCAATCAAAACAAAATAAAAACAAATCTATCAGGGGCTGAAAACCTTTCGTTGCACTTATCGAGACATTACTGTACATATAATAATCAATTGCGTTGATCGATGAGCGAACGAAAAAAAAAAAAACCACCGATAAAAAGCCCATCGATAACAATTTCGATTTGCTATGCGTATCGAATCAATAATTTCTCACACAAATATAGTCACAAAATTAGTTAACACGCGTACGATCGTTTTTTAGTCCGAGTATTGCTGTTCTTGGCCGCCAGCGAGTTTGTGTTCCCCCTTGTTTCCACGTCACTTCGGGAAATTTGTGAAATCTCTGGAAAAGAAACAGAAACACTACGCATCCCCCTTTTTTTTTTTTTGAAAAATTTTTTTTTTTTTTTTTTTTTTTTTTTTTTGGTTGTGTATAATTTTAATCGCCTATCATGTAGCAGGGGTGGGGATATCACCCCCTCCCCCTCACGGATATATCCCGAGAAATGTCTTCGATGTGACGAATGCCTGTTCGAAGCTTTGTCGAATGCTTGTGTACCTATATCCGAACACTGTTATTAATTTTAATCGTTACGATCTTTCGTTCCCTTCGTCATATATATATATATATACACACATACATAAATATATATTTATTCATAAGAACGAAAGGGTGCCTCGGAGTATCGTCGTAACATTCTCGCGCGTTCCCCATCGATGATTTGTGTCCCCCTCGTTTCGTTTCGTTCCGTTCATCCATTTTCGATTATGCGTGACGTAACATGAAATGCTAGTTTTCTTCTCGAACGAAACAAGAAAAGAAAAAAAAAATTCGTGTAGCCGGTAGACGAAGCGAATCGACCGAACAGAACCGTTTCCCCCGGGGGATCTCGATTTCACTTGTATCGGAAATTTGTCTCGAAAAATTAAAGGTTTCTTTGGAAGCAAATCATTCTGGTCGAAGCTTTCTGTCGACGATTCTCCCGGATATCCTTTGCCCGTAGGACGGAATAAGAAAAAAAAAATGAATCAAACGATCGACGATAACGAAAGCAAAAGAAATGAAGCGAAAAAAGATAAAAATTGTTCTTGCGATTGCAAAAGTAATAAGGAAAGAAAGAAGAAGACGAAAAACAAGAAAAAGTGATATTTTTGCGTGGATTAAAATGTTTTTCTTACGCCCTTGATTCGCGCCTCGTCGAGCATCGGAACACGAGAAAGTTTCCGTTGGAAAAAAAAATAGAAGAACGTTCAATGGACTCTCCCTTGGTCTTGGATCGAACGTCGTAAATTTGACAACGAATTTCACGGAGAATCAGACGCTGATCAATGAAATTTTCGATCTGGTCACGCGACGAAGCGAAGTCAAAGAGAGAGAGTGAGGAATAGGCACGCGTACGACATTTCCCCCGTTCTCTATTCGACGAACAACCCTGTCCCTTCGAACGAAACGAAATCTCGATTTCGTGTTTAAACTATATTTTACTTATCGTTGCCTACCGTATGAATATAAATAAATAATATATATATATGTATACATGCATACACTTAATATACTGTGTATGACAAAGAACGTCGCGCAGAGATTCGGACAAGGTATATCTGTGTGTGTGTAACACGTGTGCTCGCCTACGCGCAAAAAAAAACCTGTTCAATCTGCACATTTTTCGTCTACTCGTTCGTCGAATAAAAAAGAAAAAAAAATTAAATCTTAAAGAATATCCCTCTTTGCTTCTAGAAACAAATTAACATATCTTGTTTCGAATGATTGTGATTGTTCGTAGGTGAATCGTGCATATTATTTTTAATCGCGATTACTTAACGTAAGTGTGCACACGTATCGAGGCAAAGTTGATTAATAATATGCTGCCGGAAGTTCGAGACCGAACACGATGATAAAGCGAATGAACATTCACGTGATCGAGAAAACGATCTTGTCTCGTTGGGATAAGTAAGAAAAAGGAAATTTTGTCAACGATTCGATCGGATCTCGACGATTACTCGTAATATTACGCTCTTATCAATGATACCGATTTCTTATCGTTATAATCGATTTTCATTAGTGTTTAATGAATTAGGGCTCAGTAGGTAGATTGTGGCTCAACAAAGTCTGTAAAATACAATTGACGATAATTTTCACGAAGGGGATGTGTCGTTGACGTTTAAAATGATGCGCGATCGAATTTACTCTCGGATCACTGTACTTTACCGTTCTAAGAAGCTCTCTGGTTAAAAAAGAAAAAGGATTGCTAACGAAAAATTACAAAAAAAAAAAAAAACCAAAACATTGTAAACGTGAGAAAGGAAACTTCCTTTTCTTTTTTATTAAGAATATTTATTATACTATATTTTCCACAGTATTTTTGTACTGTGATATATAAATATATATATATATATATACATATATATGCACGATCGAGAACTGTCGCCATTGCCTTCCTCACGTCAGAGATTTCATTTTCTTAAGAAATTTCATGGTAATCGATTGAACGGATACAGAAAACAGCGAAAAAGGTGAAAATATTCAAGTGTCGAACGCAAGGAATTCAGAAGACTCGAAGTAATACGTTCAGTAAATTAACACAAAAACAGTAGTAAAAACGAAAAGCATCGATTAATTTGTTGAACAAATTTCACAAGAATTTCGTTATGTAAAATCGCATCATATCCGGTTAAGGCTCACTTGTTTGCAATCAATAACCAAATGGAAGATTCTTTTATTATATCATTTCACGGAATAATTCGAACGTGTTACCAAATATGTAATGTATCAACAAAAGAAGACAACGCGCTGGAGACGTGAATCTTTTGGATGAAATCCATCGCAAGAACGCGTAAAACGATGTCCCCCCCACGTTTCATCCAAAAGAAGAATCGTCCCGAACGTGGACAATTCCTCGTACGATCGATCGGTATATTTCACGACGTGAAAATAGGAGTTTAACCTGTAATCCTAGTCAAAGGAGGAAAAAAATTAAAAAGCGAGTGGTGTACGGAGGAGAGCACGATAGAGAAATTTTGTAGAAGCTAGCAAAGCGCATATTACATATATAATGTATCAACACTAGGAGAAAAAAAAAAGAGTGGGCTAAAGAAACTACGTAGGCGGCTTCTGTGACCCTCTTTTTAACACCTAGACATGATTTTCATTTTCCTTATCGTTTCACACTTATACGAAGGGTGGTGTACGGGATAGGAGGTTAGAATCAAAAAGGAGAAAAAACAAAAAGAAAGTTGACGAGAGGAAGAGTCTCCCCACACAAAGTCCTTTCTAGTTCGTCGGGCAGAGAGACAGCGAAAACGAAAGAGAGAAAAAGAGAGTTACTGTGTGTATGCATATGTCTCTCTACTACAAGTGTATGCTTATGCCTGTACAAGAGGGGTAAGAATAAGGAACACATATTTCTCCTTTTTCTTTGAACAATTTTTCCCTTTGAGAGCCATTCGACAGGAAGAGTCTTCGATTGTCTTCAAAGTGGACAAAATGTTTATCACCACACGAAAACATTGATCTACAACACTGCGATTAGCGTTGTCGTGTAACAACTTTCCTTGGCACGGCCCTATTAAGCGTCATCGATCGCTTGAACCTAAAGAGACACGAAAAGACGATTTAAAAAAAGAATTCATCGGCTTTGAATATATGTGTATGTGTGTGTGTGTGTGTGTGTGTGTGTGTATGCATGCTTTTGACACGAGGTGTTCGCGTTCCTCGTCAGGTCTTGTGTGAAGCAGTTTGTCGCGTAGAACCCTTATAGGACGAGAAATTGGTGATAAACGTGTCCAGATGTGTCCTAGTCGTATCCACGCAAAGGCTGATCCCCTGTGCGATCGGTATACCATTATATAGATTTTACACGATTATTGTGCACTCCGCGAGATTACCTTAATTCGGCCTTGATCATCGACGACGGCCAAAGTTTTGCCCCCTTTGTTGTAACAAAGTGGATCTCGCCCACCCTTTGATCCCGATGAAATCGCCGCTCGGGACAGCAACGTGTCGTAAACATGAATTTTTGCTAACGATTTTTGTCCTAGCCCGCTCGAATACGTACACACGAAGAAAATTCACCCGTATGATGATGGTTCGCGAATTTTTACCTGATTTTTAAGAATTAACCGATAACATACAAAAATGTACGAGCGTTATGAATGAACGCGTGAGAGGGAGAGAGAGTGGAGATTGAGAGTGAGGGAGAGAGAAAGAGATTACGTTGATAAAATAGAAACACTGCGCGTGACACGTTGAAACGGAAAAGTGTTGAGACGAATATTACTATTGAAGTACTAATAGAGAATTAAAGTGAAATCTTATACATAATAATTATTGAAATGTAAATTGTGTTTTGTTGTATTTTGTGTTATTCGCCTCTGATGCTGAATATAATGGAAATTCGATTGACCGTCACTGTTTACACGTTTACCCTTACGATTGCCCCATGTTTATGTTTGATTTTTTAAATTTCCTAGTAACCGTTCTAACGGAATGATTTGAAATTTGAATTTGAATTTTGCCGCCTAACATGTGCCTGAAAGGCGGTTTGTCATACGTGCGGCGTGCGGCTGGCATAACCAAAGAATGATTCTGAAAATACTACGATTCAGTAGCGTAGTATGCACGCATGGTACTTAGCGGAATTTTAGGTGTACGGTGCCGTGCATTAACAAACGTTTTTTATTCCGTTCCAAGGACTTTGTTAAAAATGGGACCCTTGGAAAACGCTAAAAAAATCGCGGCCTATAAAGCTGTCGATGAATATGTACAAGTAAGTTTTGTCCTAAGTGGAATTTATAATGTCAGGTTACAGATCGGCGTTCTAGCATTTTTTGAATTTTCCATTGTTTTACAGGATAACAGCGTTATCGGAATTGGTAGCGGGTCTACTATAATTTATGCTGTTCGCAGACTCGGTAACGCTACTTTATCTTACACATAAACATGATTGTTTACAACGCATTTCTCTTATGTTCGACTGGGTCGTGTGTAAATTTTGCATATATTACAATCGTAAAATGTGATCTTTGATCTGATCAGCAGACACGGTCGCAGTTTTTTTCCTAATTAAATTAAAACAAGTACATATATTCTTTCATGGAATATGTTATTAGTTGTTACTTGTGCAGTTTCCGAATTTGTAATAAATAGTGAATAAAATAATTATTATATTTTTCAGTCGAACGAGTGAAAGAAGAAAACCTTAATGTTATTTGTATTCCAACCTCGTTTCAAGCTCGTCAGTTAATATTGAATAATCACCTCACGTTGGGTGATCTAGAAACTTATCCAAAAGTAATGAACAATTTTTTGAATCTGCTACACGTAAAATCAATATGTACTAAGTCGCTTAAACATTAACAGTTGGATTGTGCAATTGATGGAGCAGATGAAGTTGACTCTGATCTGAATCTCATTAAAGGTGGAGGAGGATGCTTACTTCAAGAGAAAATAGTTGCATCTTGTGCTGACCAATTTGTTATAATAGCTGATTATACGTGAGTGTTGCAGGAGTAAGAACTTCAATGTTTACAGTTATTTTTATTATCTGAGTTTAATTGTTCTTAGAAAGAATTCTCAAAATGCATTCCTGTTGAAGTAGTTCCTATGGCATATACTGCCATTCAAAGACGCATTGAAGACAATTATGGGGGAAATGTACAGATTAGAATGGCTTTAGCCAAAGCTGTAAGAATTTCTTCAATCTCATATTTTTAGTATTGAACAGGATTACTTCAACTACACTGTTTATCTATCCTATGTGCAGGGTCCAGTTGTAACAGACAATGGTAATTTCATCCTGGACTGGCATTTCCCTGAGGATCTGAGCAATTGGAACAAAATCAATACAGACATTTCAATGATGCCTGGAGTCGTTGAGACAGGCCTCTTCATAAAAATGGCAAAGAAAGCATTCTTTGGCATGCCTGACGGTAGCATTAAAGAACAGTCCTAGAGTCTTTTAGTAATATTAATTTTAATTTTGGGGATTCTTATGATATATGTTTATTGACATAAATCTAGTTTGCTAGTACATGACCAAAGGGTTACTTGGCCCACCTCTGAAGTGATAATCCATTTTCATGTTTATTTAACATCCATTTTCCATTTTTTATTGTCTTCGTATATTTTTATCTGTCGCAACTTCGTGTTATTTCTTTTAAAAAATTGATCTGTAAGGAGATCGAGTTATACAGACTGAATGTTCTCTGTACTCACGTTTCAGATATTTATACTTTGATAGGTGAACAAACGGATTACTTGATGTACTTAACACTTATATTTAGTAACAGGTCTTCCGTTTCAATAAATAAGTTTATTTTAAGTGTTTTATAGACGGTGCTCAAGTAATTATACGCTCTACGTGAAGATGATATAATTATGTGATATCAAACAACTGGTAATAAATATTGAAATATTGATTTTTATATTATGACTTCTTCTGCATTACGTTTCATTTCTGAAACATGAAACATGTCCCTGAATGATTCAATTCAACCTTATCGTTGTTACTCGTTTGGAATAATTATCCGATAAGGTTACGCAACTTTAGGTTTTTTATCTGTTTTTTTCCATGATAAAACGATTCAATTGTGTATCATTTTATCAATAAAAATGAAACCACAACAAAAAATATACGCCCGAACAGGGACTCGAACCCTGGACCCTCAGATTAAAAGTCTGATGCTCTACCGACTGAGCTATCCAGGCATTAAATGACTTTCTTATTGTTGTTATATAATTTTGCACTTTGTTTAAATAATAATATTTTGTAACATTGTTGAATATCATCTAAGAAACGATAAAAAATTAAGGAGCCAAGAACACTCGCGCAAACAATGATAGTATAACCCAATATATATTTGCTTTTCCTTCTTTAAATGTTCGTTCGTTCACATAGTGAATTTTCATAAAATAACATGCATATAGACGTTTTTATCGAAAAGAATAAAGGTACTTCTTACTATGGCGTCTATCCATTTTATGCGTGAAGAGAGCCATATATCAACAGTAATACTACTCCCGACGCATGTCTTATTCATAAGCCACGAACCCGTCGTGATTTACAATATTAAGTCGATTAACTTAAAACTGGCCATATATTCAGTATAGTATTGAAAGCCGCTCGAACGACTTTGCAAAAAGGAAAATGAAAGGTAGCAGTATTCGAAGCTGGAAGGACTGAGAACTGTAAACTTTTCGTATTAAAAATAAGAAGTTCATGGTTGTTATTAATTTATTTACAACATCACAAGCAGATCTTTCCTAGTTGTCATAAATTAAACTAAAAAAAAAAGAGTAAACAAATTTTATTTTCAGATGTTCGAAGAAAATACGCACAACGAATCTGTTAATTATTGGAACAGTTTTTCTACCATTGATACTTATTACTTAATGTTTTTTTGAATGAAAAATCAAGAAAAAATTCGAGAATTTGTGATGGTCGGCTAGCGTGTCCCGAAAATACACGATTGAAAAATTTAAATGAACAAGAACCGAGGGAGGGGCGATCGCCCAAGGGTTGAACGACCTTATCGTAACTCAGCGGGTTCTGATGTGGGAACGTTGTAAGTACTTAACCCCGACTGCTTTTTCTTTGATTTACACACAGTTTCTGATCGGTCAGCTTTTCGTAGACCGTTTTCCTGCTTCGATCGTTGTTTCACGTTTCGACGTTCTGTTCTTCGGTGTTTGCATATTTTCCGAATTTCGTTTATCCTCTTATTCATTCGACGGGGGAAAAAAACACGATATTGCTGCAGGGGGTTGAAAACTATTAAAACGTTCCTTAGTGTGCTCTCGGAGCACTTGTACGATCCCTCGACGTTTGTCGAACAATTTCTGGAATAGGAAACGTTAATTCCTCAGAATCGAATTATTTGTGCTTCCTTAGACATTCTTGCTAGATTGTAATTAGATATCTTTTTTCAATCGAACTGTTCAAAGAAGTGTATCCATTTATTAACCTATTTATTAATATTTCAGGGAAGCAGTCGAAGAAGATTAGGACAATTTCGCTCGGAAAGACATCGATTCCACCCCGAAAGAGATCAACTGAAATATGTATGTACATATCATATTTGATCATATTTGAAAAAAAAATATGATGACCTTGAAAAAACTGTTAAAATAACCTTCACAGGATTTTTTTATCACCGTCAGATGCACGCCTTAAAACCATGTACATCCTATTTAGTCATTTTTTTCTTACTTTCAACAGTAGCAGGAATAACTTAGGTGTTCGAGTTCTAAATTTCTAAATTTCTAAACTTTCAAAAGTTGTTCACGTTTATCCACCGATCGGAGCAAATATCCGTTTATCGTCGGTAGTTCTAGTGTTAATGAACGCAGTTACTATTCATCCTTAGAGCCAAGGACTCTCTTGCCCCGTTCGACACGACAACGGCGGAAAATGAACGGGGACGAAATGCACAATTTATATACGCTTCTTCTGCAGTTCAGATTGCAGAGGACACACATGGGACAAACCACATTTCTCGGTGACGAGCATAAAACGTGTCGTTGCGGGGACCGTTATGAACGGTCATGCGTTCTTCGGGCCATGGTATTTACGCCCTCGAACGGGGTGACGGGAAGTGGGGGTGGTGTATTTGAAGAGGCGACGCGCGATTTCATCCCTCATACAGAGAGTCGACCGCTTGCACGAGCAACGATCCTTTGTCGGAAGGTGTCCCCAAACTCACGGGAAATTCGAGACTACGAAGTACAGACGTTCCATCGAGCATCTCCAG
Source organism: Dufourea novaeangliae (assembly GCF_001272555.1). Classification (NCBI taxonomy): domain Eukaryota; kingdom Metazoa; phylum Arthropoda; class Insecta; order Hymenoptera; family Halictidae; genus Dufourea; species Dufourea novaeangliae. The sequence goes on along the minus strand of NW_015374013.1, from coordinate 259,235 downwards.
AGATCCTTCTTTGTGTCGTGGTCGCTGATCGGTGTGAAAATCCAACATGAAGGTAACTTTCTTCCGTTTCGTCTGATTGAATCGGTTCTTCGGTGGTCGGTGACTCTCCTATATCTCCCGAAAGATTTTCGGAACGATACTTTGCGTTGAATGTCGAAGACCCGAGTTTGTCAAGATTTTTCATCTTTCGATATTTCGTATTCTTTAAAAAGAAGGTTTTTTAACTGTTTCCTTGAACAAGTATCGCTAGTTTTTCCGATCGTAACGGACCTTAGGAATATCGTTTCCGCGATGTATAATCCTTCCTTTCCAATCGACAGCTGACAGCTTCTTAATAAGGCGCCTAGTTCTGGAATTTAACGTCACCGTGAACAATATAATTACATTCGAAATTACTTATCGTGATGTTTATCGACGAAACTCCCGCGTAAAGAGTACCTATCGGTACGTGTAACATAGAATTCTCGTTCGATCAGATTTTATTTTTTTATCGTAACGGTGGTGCGCTCGGAATCGTATTGTCACACTTTTTTTTCTTGCCAGTATCATCTATCGATACGTTATATTTCTGTGCCTCGTCTCGGGTTGACCGTCGGTCCTATTAAAAGTAATTATTTGCACGGATGACGAACGCATCGCTCGGAGGAACGATCGACCGGGACGGTATCGTTGGACATTAATTAACCGCAGTGCAAACCTGATTAAAGTCATAAGCAGATTACACACAGTCGACATGCTCGAAACCTTTATACGTGTGACACTTATGTAACCGGGGTTGCTTATTAGTAAATTACGACCGGTAATTATCGAGTGATTTCGATGCTACGTCGGCTAACTTTCGCGAATTAACGAGGTTTGTTAATTACCATCGACGTCATCGAATCTTTTCCTACGGTCACAGGCGATCGGCTGCGTTTCCTGCGTTCTGATGATCGCGTTCCTCGCGGAGGTCGCGTGGTCCCAGCAATCACAGAACAAGGTACAATAAATGAACTGTACAACGAATAAACTCATTCCATGAGAATCGAATATGTTCGCGACTTAGGGGCCATTTTTTTGTATTTTCTAGATCCAGCAAGATTCGTTCGAACAATTCACGACAGACGAGACGCTGAAGATGAAGAGACCGTTTTGCAACGCGTTCACCGGTAAATCGGAATTGTCTCGTAGTGTTTACCCTTGTGTAGGAAACTGCGTACCCAAACGCAGGGCCGTTCTTGGGTTGTTGGCTGGAATAATGATATATAAATGTCATATGCTATTTTGGGATGTGCATAAAGATAGTTCCTTCTTGTATACGAGTACTGTTACCAAGATTACATATACAATTAATTTGATTAAACTCAGTTGGGCTAAAATTTGCATAATCATGAGAAAACTTATGATTATAATTCTTACCAGTTCAAGTTTTACATGTAATAAACCATCTGCGGCCGCCCAAGTGCGAGGGCACCTTCTGTACCCCCGCCAGAAACGGCCCTGCCCAGACGCCATTTCTAAATTTTCTTTCATAATTTTGCGTGCTCTTGTCTAAAACAGCACTTCGAATGTTAATTTGGCATGCTCGTGAGGGTACAATGATTAATGGGGATGATGTTCGAGCATCTGATTGGTTATAGGCTGCGGAAAGAAGAGAAGTTACCACGAGAATCCGTCGTCCCAGGGCTACGAATCAAGCGGTACCGTTCGACTTCCGGTATCTGTCTACAAAGCGTTGCTGAGAGTCGCGTCCCAGCACATCCGGAACACGATCGATCGGGAGGCAAACGAGTATCAGTTGTCGGATATACCGCAGGTGTATCTTGCCGGTCGAACGCCCCTTCACAAGAGACTCGACATTCCATTGACTTCATTGGACTAACTTCGAGCATGCCAGAATCCACGAAACGGTGCAGACCCCGGCATCACGATTCGATCCGTGGCTTGTGAACATCAAACAATACCCTTACGTTGATTCCCTGTTCCTTGTCTGATTTATATTACACCACGCGGTTTCGAACGATAGAGAGTAGAAGTTTCATCGAGAGGAACATATAGTATAGACCGTTTTACAAATGTTGCTTGTATCTTTGGTAAACTTCAATAAAACAGACTAACACTATACCGTCCTGTCGGCTTGTCGTTGTAGAATAATTGTTTAACGATTCATTTTCGAAACGATACCCGCGTGTAGTCCACTTAACCATCGTGCACCGGTCAGTAAACAGTGTTGCATTAATATTCCTTGAATTATATTAAGCCTGAATTAAAGTCGATTTAAGAAACTATGTTTGCCTAACGCTAGATTCCCAGATATCACATGACGTCTTAAAGACGCCCATTTTATGGCTATTTTAGGTCTAAGGCGCCTTTAAGACGACTTCAATGTGTCATTAGACATGTGCTATCTAGGTTGTAATATCTGTAATCTATTGGTGTCGAATTAATTGAGAAATGTCTATACGAAAAAATATAATTGGGAGCCAAATCGACCCGAACAGTGTACGAAGGTTAATGGTAAACTGTCAGCTGGACGGTGATCGTTCCGTTCGAAAGGTATCTCGTGTTTCTCGTGGAACGACCGCTCGGAACGGGCAGCTTCGCGAACACCACCTGCCGCGGGACGCTCAATCCCACGCATTCGGGATTGTCCGGTTTTCCAGTTAATTTCGGACGGCCCCAAAAATATTCCGAGCAAAGCGTGGACGGATCCCAGATCCGTGAACGTCGATCTTGTCGCGGTTGCTCATTGGACTGATCTAAAACCTGATAATAAATGACCCATGGGAATTGGAAAACATCCCAGATAGGACATGACGCCTTGAAGACGCCCATTTTACGGCTATTTTAGGTCTAAGACGCCTTTAACTTCCTTATTATTTCGAATCAAGTGAAATCCTTTTGGGATTATGGTTTTGAAATATTAAGCCTTGAGAAAATGTAAAAAATCGATTTTTTCCAGTAGAGAGACCCCTTAAGCCGTCTTCAAGGCGTCATTAAGCGTCATGTGCTATCTGGGATAGGGAGGACAGATAGAAATTCTCGGTTAATTTTCAAGCATTTGGTCGCTTTGATACCTCCAGGCGAATCTTGCAGGGAAATGGCCACTTTAGGATGGAATCGTAACGGCCACGTGTCAGTCCAACGGCCATGAAGACAGTACCGTCCGGAAAATAACGCGGTGTCATTTTCATGTACATGCCGTATCCACTCTGACCCGCGTAAAACGTCGGGCTACGCTCGGAACGAGCGGTTTCCCAGCTTTCCAGCTTCTCGTCGAAGTTCTTTATTTGCCATTGGTAGACGAATAAGTTCGAAGACCCTGTAACGTATCAGAGATGTAATTATCGGGAACATTATTCGTTACATATATCTGCTGCAAGCAACGATCGTTCCCGATCTGCCATTAGATTTGTGTCCTCCTAATTGCATAATAACTCCCGGAAGTGTAAAGTGTAACGATCACCTGAAGACCCAAATGATCCCTCCGCTCGAATGTGCTATCCTAGCATCTCTTGGCCCATGAATACGTAATGCAATCAATAGTAGAGCAGTTTTCAATTGAAATGTAGAAAATAGACGTACCATTTACTGATGAAACTTCTTGCACGGTGTCGTTGAACGTGTCGATCTCGTGTTGTCCGGAAGATCGTGTACCACCTTTAGGATCGCCATCACGGTAATACCGTCTTAAATTATTCTTGTCCGATGTTTCGGTCAGTTTGAACGTGTCCCTTTTGTTCTCTAGTATCGCGTGAAGGATCGTCTTGATCTCATCCAGTTCTTGGGTCAGGTTCATCTCAAGGGCTCGCAATTTCTCGTCGATCGCCTCTGGAAGATGATCGCAACGTTTTACGTTATTTAAAAAAAATATATATCGCGACTTCTCGTTGGATCGGACGTGAGAATTGACGGGACATTATTGGATGATTTCCACTTAAAAAAATAAATAATGTCTCACTTGCGTTGCATGCTCCAGTGAGCACTCTGGTGACAGTGGAACGTGCGCTCGCGACCAATTCTTCCGTGGCTATTTTGCAAGTGGCATGTTGCGTTTCGGTGACTCCGTCATCGCTCGTTACATTAGTATCCGCCATGGCTAAAAATTCGTTCTCTCGTGTTAAAAAAACCGTGATCTATATGCGTTCATTTGAAAAAAAATTAAAGACCTCCTGCTGCCTCGTTAATACTTACAAAGTTTCGGCGCGCTCCTAACGCTTGCGACACAGCAAGTTAAGTAGAGCGTATTGAGATACAAGAACAATAAAACGTACGATGTCATCGCAGGAAGAGGAATTCGATCTAAAATTATTTCAAATTACTTCCGCTCGAGTAAAGAAAAAGTCTATCCACCACACGGTTCTTAAAAATAGATTCAATCGTTTCGAATGATCGGAATGCAAACTTTTTTTATTTCACTTTCGTGAATCACGTGTACAGCGATAATCGTGTAAAGCAGTGGATTTAAATAAAAACATATTCGAATACCTTTTCGTTCACGTTAACTGATTTGTTGATTCCGCAGACATCTATTTCGTGATCTGGTCACTGCGTAACTGTCTTCCGCGTCTTCTGTGATTTATAAAATATAGCTGAACCCCCCCCCTACCGTTTCACGATTTCCCTGTAAAAATCGTAGCTCTTGTACATATTTGCTAAAAAAAGACAAAATTGATAAATCGAGCACGTGGGATTTTCAAAGCAGATGCAAGCGGCATTTGGCGGTCTTTTTGACAGCCGTGTGGAAAAGGGTATATCCGTTGATATTGGTCTTGGCTTCTCGCCGCTTTTTACTTTAAATTGTATACAGTAGCCCATGACACAAAATGAGCGAAAATGTTCAGGGAACGTTCGTGTCGGAGAAAATTTTCAAGATACGATGGAAACATGAGGATTTCGAAGAGGCGTCCAACTTTTTAACCGGCAGTTGGGACGATCCGGTAAGGTTATATCCGATCTGGTTAACCTATTATCCTCGTGTACATGTAAATTCTACGATAATCTTCGTCGTGTTTCACTTAAAGTAACGAGATATTTATCCTAGGTGAACAAGGTGACTCATTGGACGTTTCAAGTAAACGATGTTGGCGAGTCTTATCCAGCGGTCGTTTCTTCCTATCCGGTCCTTGGAGACGTAACTGAAATTAAGGTACCGAATATTTATTCAATAAAAAGATCGTTTCCATTCCTTGTGTGGATTTTCCAATAATTTTTCACAGTTTATTTCAAGAGATTTCTTCGTCGTCTCCACATCTACAGGCACTGTTAGACTACTACAGATCCAAGAAAATCCATATTCACAGTTTAAGGAACACGTGTCCTGGGAACTCATACACAAATTCAAGTAAACTTCATTAATGAAGAATTAAGTCCACTATTCTGTCGTTTTATATTATGTATTATGCGTTACATGTGTATTTACAGTAAAACATCTGATTATGCATCTTGTACAGCGATGTCTACTTTTGAACAGGATGTAGTCTCTGTGGGAGAAGATGGAAGGATTAATCTTTTGACAGCTGCGCAAAAGAAGCCAGTTAGAGTAATTGGTAAATACAAGCGTATTCTGTAAATATGATATTATTTGTTTTGCACTGTACTTTATAAATATTCTATTTTATTTTCAGACGAGGCTGACAGTTGTTCTATATATTGTGTTGATTTCTTAAGACACAACGAGATACTTACAGGAAATCTAAGAGGGCACATGAAAGTCTGGGACTTGAGAAGCAATCAAGACCTGCCCGCAACAACATTTATGCTCTCAGATCAAGCAAAAGTATTGATACTTTTAATTATGTAAAATTGATAACTAATGTATAAGTTAATAATGAATCGAAAAAAAAAAATTGTAGACAGAAGCCACAAGCATTGCACATCATCCAACACAGAGGCACATTGTTGTTGCTGGTGGTGGTGATGGTAGTTTAACAGTATGGGATTTGAGACATAACACCTATCCAATGACCCAACTCAATGCTCATGCTAAGGCTGTTAGTGAAATACTGTTCCACCCTGACAGACCTGAAAATCTATTTACATGCTCACATAGTGGCGAATTGTGGCACTGGAATAATTCTCAACAATCAAAATTGAGTTTAGGTAGAATGATATGTTGAAACAAAATGTAGTCACAAAGTTCAATGTGTTAGACGCTAATGCACCATGTCTGTTTCAGATCCAACAAACACACATTGGTTGAATTCAATAGGGACAAACGGAAAAGTAAATGTAATGTCGCTTTGCAGTGCCATGCACAAGCCAATAAACAGTATTGACATAAACAGATCAACTTTATTATTTGGATGTGATAACGAAGCAATGTACATTATTAAGAACATAGCTCTTTAATAGCTATGCGTTTCCAACTGCAGTTTTTCTAATTGTAATATATCGATAAATAAATATATTTCCATTCCGAATCCATTCGTTTTTATAGGAATATAAGAGGGTTTGAAACTGAAACCAATTTTAACGAGCCAAGCTGTATAAAAAAAAATTCGAATTCAATGTAATATGACATCTCTAGATTGTGAATATAATGTATGTTAAACCTAAAATACAATATGTATACTGAAATGATTAATAACATTGACAAAGTTCTTATTTCATTTGGAATCTGAATTATTAACAGGATAAAGAAATTTTACTTCTAATCTAGTTTCTGTAAAATGGTCCACAAAAATTTGTAATTGCTTAAATATTCGTAGTGTAATAATTAGACTGCGGACTTTTATGCAAAATAACATTTTCTAAAGTAATTTAGAAAGACAGGAACAAATGTAGAAATTTATTTTTCATCTTAAATATCTTATTGGGTTCAGACTAAAATAGAAAAGTCATTGGATACGATGAAAGTTTTGTCTTTGATTGTATTTCACATAGCCCTATGGGTCATAAATGCATAAAATCCGCAGTCTACTTATAGTGCTTATTTGAATTTAAAATCACGCGCGTGAAAACACGTTTCTTGTTCATTGTTCCGCCATGATTATTTGTAATGCTCGATGCGGCATCTTTCGTTGATTTTCAGTAACAACAATTACAGGAAGCTGTAGCAGCAGTTTGCCATTTTATGACGCCGTGTGTGGAACTTCGTAAACAGATTTTGCTTTATCTGCTAGCAAGGGGACGAGAATTATGTCAAAACGGAGGATCGAAGTCGTGGATCCGTACGTTAAACGGAAAGCGTGAGTGATTTATTGTATATTCAATCGGGGAACTCGGACAGCTTGATGAAATATCTTGCCATGTGCATTGTTACAAGTTTTTTCATTACTAGTACAGATCTTATTAAACAGCTTGTACATCCTCAAAGCAGTCCTTGTCGAAGGACTTCGTTTATCGTTGCTAGTGATGCAATAAAAGAATTATATAGAAACCACGTTTATAAATCATGCTGTAAATCGTCTGTTGCTGTTGACTTGTTTGGTCAACTCAGGTATAAAGGTTCTCAACTGAATTTCCTTTTCTATGATTCGGTATTACACGTTAATAACCCCACATAAAGTCTTCTTAGTCATCTTAAGAAACGCCTAGAACGTCGTGCAAGTGTATAAAAATCAATTCTGATCGTACATAAACGATATTTCGACAAAAACGAAAATACTGTTAATTGGTTCTCGTGTAATTGGTTTTCATAACCAATTGTATGTTCTCAACTTTTGTGATTTTATGATTTCGTGATGTGAACATTTTTTCGTGGTAGTGACCAAAGTGATATTCATTAAAAAATTAGATTTACTAATTACTTATCCATATGTTTGTTATTTTATAGAGATGGCTCGACATCTAACAATACAACTACGCCCTCAACAGCACCAAAAAGTCAAGTTCAGCTGAATCCTTACACCTTTCTACCATATACACCTCGGTATTATGAATTTTATAAAAAGCGAATCACCTTGCCTGTGTTCGAGTATCGTGCTGATTTCATGAGGTTATTGGCTCAACATCAGTGTATTGTATTAGTCGGCGAAACAGGGTCAGGCAAAACTACACAGATACCACAATGGTGTGTAGAATATTCAAGGTGTATTGGTGTCAAAGGTGTTGCATGTACGCAACCAAGAAGAGTAGCAGCTATGTCTGTTGCACAGAGAGTTTCAGAGGAAATGGATGTTGCACTAGGTATATATTTAAATAATATATTACAAAGTATAATTGAATGTAATAATGTTTCGATTACATAAATATCTGGACTTGAATGTAATACTATATAAATCCTTTTTCTCAGGTCAAGAAGTAGGGTACAGTATTCGTTTTGAAGACTGCAGTTCCCCAAAAACTCTATTGAAGTACATGACTGACGGTATGCTTCTTCGGGAAGGCATGTCCGATCCTATGCTAGATGCATACCAAGTGATACTGCTGGATGAAGCACACGAAAGGACTTTGGCCACTGATTTGCTAATGGGTGTGTTGAAAGAAGTGATTAAACAGAGACCAGATTTAAAACTAGTGATTATGAGTGCGACCTTAGATGCTGGGAAATTTCAACAGTATTTTGATAATGCACCTTTAATGAATGTACCTGGCAGAACACATCCCGTCGAGATTTTTTATACGCCCGAACCTGAAAGAGATTATTTAGAAGCCGCTATCAGGACAGTCATTCAGATTCATATGTGCGAAGAAGTAGCGGGTGATCTGCTCTTGTTCTTAACTGGCCAAGAAGAGATCGAAGAAGCATGTAAGAGAATCAAAAGGGAAATGGATAATTTAGGTCCAGAAGTAGGCGAACTGAAATGCATACCGCTATATTCGACATTGCCCCCGAATCTACAACAAAGGATATTCGAGCCGGCACCACCGACAAAACCAAATGGTGCAATTGGCAGAAAAGTAGTAGTATCGACCAACATCGCGGAAACATCATTGACTATCGATGGTGTTGTCTTTGTAATAGATCCCGGTTTTGCAAAACAGAAGGTAAACGTGTATTTCTCATTTACCGTACATTATTCTGTAAACGTTATCGAAATATGACTGCCATAATTTTTATTGTATTTCTTAATAGGTATATAATCCCAGGATTCGTGTAGAATCTCTCTTAGTATCGCCTATTAGTAAAGCGTCTGCTCAGCAAAGAGCTGGTAGAGCTGGTCGTACAAGACCCGGCAAATGTTTCAGATTGTACACAGAGAAAGCATATAAAATTGAGATGCAAGAAAACACTTATCCTGAGATATTACGGTCGAATCTTGGTAGTGTTGTACTGCAGCTGAAGAAACTTGGTATCGATGATTTGGTATGTAGAACATTTCGATATTCAAATTTGAACGTATTATTTTGTTACATTTTATTATATATTTTTGTAGGTTCATTTTGACTTTATGGACCCTCCTGCCCCAGAAACTCTTATGAGAGCTTTGGAGCTTCTAAATTATTTGGCTGCATTGGACGACGATGGAAATCTAACCGATTTGGGAGCTGTGATGGCCGAATTTCCATTAGATCCTCAATTGGCGAAAATGCTAATTGCATCTTGCAATCATAACTGCAGTAACGAGATTCTCAGCATTACTGCTATGCTTTCAGGTAAAGTATGAGCAGGAACGCTTCGTCCTATCGAGAAACAATACTAGGGTCGTATATGCTTTTCGTGTTATACCTTTTCTACTCGAAATGTTTTTAGTAGAATAATAGCTATTAAAATAAAGTCAGGTTTGTGGTAAGGTAACGTGGTTTTATATTGATGATTGATATTGTATTAGTCCCACAGTGTTTTGTGAGGCCAAATGAGTCGAAAAAGGCTGCGGATGATGCTAAAATGCGATTTGCACACATCGACGGAGATCACTTGACGTTGTTGAACGTGTATCACGCTTTTAAACAAAGTAAGTATCAAGTTATACGAGCTTCTCTTCAGTTATAACTTGAATCGCTTTATTTCCCACAGATTTTGAAGACCCACAGTGGTGTTACGACAACTTCGTCAATTACCGATCGTTGAAAAGTGGCGACAATGTCAGGCAACAGTTAAGCAGAATAATGGACAGATTTTGTTTGAAGCGGACCTCGACAGATTTTACATCAAAAGATTATTATATTAATATCAGAAAAGCGCTGGTGAACGGATTCTTCATGCAGGTAACTTCTTCAGCTATATTTAATCCTAAATAGAGTAAGAGACATCCTTTGGCAAATATATTTCCATATTTTTTTGTACACAGGTTGCCCATTTAGAAAGGACTGGTCATTATTTGACCATCAAAGATAATCAAATTGTACAGCTTCATCCGAGCAGTTGTTTGGATCATAAGCCTGAATGGGTAATCTATAACGAATTCGTGCTTACGACGAAGAACTATATCAGAACAGTTACCGATATCAAACGTACGTTTTAATTTTATTGATATCACACGAGGGATTTATTATAATATACAAGTATACCGTAATAATTAACATTTACATTTGTTACAGCCGATTGGTTGCTAAAGATAGCACCACAATATTACGATTTACAAAACTTCCCACAATGCGAAGCAAAAAGACAATTGGAAGTAATCCAAGCGAAGTTAGATTCGAAACAGTATCAAGAAGGATTCTAACCCTTATATATTTTAGATATTTTCAAAAATGGTGTCAAACGGTTGATAATGTGTGATCGGCTCTGTTTTTCGGCATTACGCCTGACACACACACGCATCGTATAGTTTTTCAAACAGAAAGCCAAAACAGCGAATGTTTTGACATACATCAGAAGGGGTAGTTTACCTATTCTGCACCTTTCGCGTTAACACGTAAAGAAAACGATAAATTTTAATGGAACATTTCTAATTCTGTACAAGCCTTTGACAACTTGTACATTTTTTAGGTTGTGTGCCGTGAAACTTCTTAAAAATATTTGTAGACCTTATCTTGTCCCCCAGCATAAAGTAAATGAAAATTGACATTTAATCTGCTAGAGGCACGCGGAAGACATACATAGTGGATTAATAAATTTGTTTATGTACATTTAAAAAAAGATTTAGCAAATAAGTCATTTTACCGGTAGAATTTGTTGATCGACGTTTGCACACTTGGAATGTAACCCTAGATAAAGGTAGATTAATTTTTGTATTAAATGTTGAACATGTATGCTGAACAAGCATACAACGCCTGATTACGGATAATCGAAGGGCAACGACTTCGTAGTCTTCAAACCAAATTATATATGTTTAATGTTTCTTTCTTTTTTTTTTTTCTTTACAAAAGAATAGTATCGTTTTACGTGTTACATATTTCACTTTTTCCAAGTACGTACAACTAAGAGGATTATGTATTTATTGCGATTATAATGAACTAAACGACTTGCCACCTTCTGCAGTATATTTTCATTTTTCTTTGTAACTGACATAGCAGCACTGTTACGTTCATTTCACACGAAATGTTCTCTACAAAATAAACGGTATTTCCAATGAATGAAAGAAGTAATTAGAGAAGAATGGCGAGTAAACCGAGAAATTATAATGTCACAAATATTTTAAAAGAGAAAGCTACGCGTGAAAGATTTAAAAGAAGCAAATCAAATTGTTCTTATTTATGGATACTAGCATAATAGAAATGGCAAACCACTCTTCTTGTGTGGAACTTAAGCGTTACAGTGTATCTCTACAAGAGCATGTACAAGTTAATCACACAATTGTAAAGAATGTCCACGATGTTCAATTTACAACAGAAAAAAATTTTGAATTTTCCAGCATGATAGAACCGAGAACTCAGAAAACGCTACAAAATCGATTCTTTGCTATCGAGGATACGGTCTTGCTTGTTTAAAAATGTTGAGTGATAATTTCAGTTTTTGTAAATAAAATTTACGCAGGTATTAAAAAGAACGTATAGGAATCACAAAATCTATGATCACGAACAGTTTTCATTGTATTGTAATGTATCACTTCATTCCAATAAAACACTTAAATATCATGACACGTTTTCGATAACTGTTAGTGAACATAAAATTTTCGTTCTACTTATGGATTGTCGGAAACATTCGTAACATAACATCGAGTATTACAAATTTTGGCACATGAAACGATACGATTGCTGAACATTTACGCAGTAGAAATAAGAATATCGTAAATAAAACTTTTACGATGTTACCATAAGAGGAAAATTAATAAATTTCGTCATAAACAAGAAGCGTTTCTGTTTCAGAAACAAAACCAAATTTTCCTGCACGAGTTTATATAGAAATTTTCTGCATCTTTAAAATGAATAGAGTACATTCCTAAAGTTTGTATACCTACTTCTGTTAAATTTTATTTATTTTTACAAACATTCATGATTGAGAACAATTTTTTATTCTTACGAATGAAAAATTAAAACACTGAATTACGTTTACGTAATAAGTAGACCGTTACGTCTTATATACGTTTAATTTAACGATGGACTCAGGATCAAAGCAGTTTTTGCATTACAAGAGAATGTTTGAGAACCACTGAGAAAGCACGAGGATCGCGACAGTTTCATCATTTACCTATCACTTTTTTTCGCGAAATTACAAAGAGGCTATGGCATCGATCGTGGTACCGGTAGCACTGAGATTCACTCGCATCACGATTGACAGTCTGCACAATATCAATAAAAATATTTTATTCAGGTAAGACTTCGTGTTTCTTAATTTGTTATGATGCCAAAGCATGGTGTAACCAAGCACACGTTTTGTAAGTAACGTTTTAAGGTTAGATCGTTAAGTACGACTCGCTTTTCCCTAATCGTGTCATGGTCGATTTACAGTACTATATTTCAAGTTGATCATATCCTCTATTATCTATTTTTCTTCATTCAATGGGTAATACATTCGAAGTAATTTTTATCATCTTTTTTTATTGATCAGTAGGTTATCTCAACGATCGTACATTTCACGACGAAGACAAGAATACAGTACAATTATAGAGGAAAAGAAGTCCGATAATGGTGATCCACACTCTCCGCTATCAGAGCTTACGGAAACCGAGAAGAAATTGAAATCCGACCTTGAACTCATCAACAAAGAACTGACGGACCTTAGAAGTTACAAGAACGAGTTGGAAGACAAATACAAAAGGGCACTCGCAGATGGCGAAAATCTTAGAGTTAGATTAATGAAACAGATCGATGACGCTAAACTGTTTGGCATTCAAGGCTTCTGTAAAGATCTCTTAGAAGTAGCAGACGTTTTAGGCAAAGCTACGGAAAGTGTACCGAAGGATGAACTGAATGACAAAAATCCACATTTAAAGACATTGTACGAGGGTTTAAAGATGACAGAAGCACAAATGCACAAAGTAAATTAATGATTATGATCACTTTATAATTAGAGTAACCAAAAAACAATTCTGTGCGTTACTTTGAAACGTTTCTTTCCAGGTATTTAAGAAGCACGGTCTAGTCTCATTAAATCCAATAAATGAAAAGTTTGATCCCAATCAGCACGAAGCTTTGTTTCAACAGGTAAGAATGTATTTGCTTCCTCTCGTTTCTAGTTTATAATTTTAATAGATAAGCATTAAGAAGAAATACTTTTTTGTAGGAAGTTGAAGGTAAAGAAGCGGGAACGATTGTAGTTGTATCGAAATTGGGATACAAACTTCATCAACGAGTAGTAAGACCAGCATTAGTTGGTGTTGCTAAAGGATAACTTACGATTTTATGTTAATTAATTTGAGAAAAAAACGGATACAATCCTTTAGAGGATTTTATATCATTGATTCAAATGTTGACTGGACCGTAATAATTGAAAGTGAAATGTAAACTACAGAGTGTGAATGCTAAAAATTAATACCAAAAGTAAGCAGAATATACAGATTTCATGAGAAATTAATTTGTTCTCACCAAGAACGACTTACTTGTTTTTTAGTTGATTGTTTAAGAGAATGTAATATATATATATATTTCAACTCAATGTTTTTCTTATTACTGAAAATAGACGTATACACATCGATATACATATTTAAACAAATCATTCCTTTTATTATGATGTTGTTTGTATCTATTACATTTCATTACAAAAATAGAAAAAAAAATATGATGCATAAGTTCAATTAGGAAATTTCCATTTAATTCGTTAAATAAAAATGCTATTAAAAATAATGTAATTAATATTACCATCTTACTTGTCACGGTAAAAATTATTGTTATACAGACTTTAGTATTAATTACATGTTTAATGTGCACACAAACAGAAAACAACCATCTAAAATTTAGTCCGGTAAGTCAGGTTTCAAACACTTAAAATAAATCTAAATTATCAGGCACATCTAACATCTTTCAAAAACTTTGTATAAGTCAGGCAAATTGGCTATCTGTAATATCGTCGAATCATGTACAAAATGTTTTGGGGGAAGTAAACTTTCTTTAATTACGGGATATAAAACATGTTCTGTAATGTACTTCCAGTCGTGATTATTGTGTACAGGATTCATTTGACTGTAGTATCTTGCAGTTTCTCTGCAAACATTTTTGAAACAAGGTTGTTCTGCCGACCACTCGACTTCGGTAGCTAAACGTAATATATACAATGGAAGGCCAGCTTCGTATGGAAAATATTTTTCTGAAAAAAAAAAAAAATAAATGAGTAATTATGTCAAACACGAGTAGTTTATCGCCATATTTGTATACCTATTAATACTGGTAAAGATTTCAAGTTTCCTTTCTTGTCTATAACAATAGAGAAATATTCTTTCAACATGTCTGCTTTTTCTAATAACAGTTCTTTAGCGTTTGTAGCCAGTTCTTTCTTATCTCCATCTTTTTCTGTCCATCCAGACTCTTCAGTATCTAATCCCAAAAGCGCTAAATCGTATAAAGGGATTTCATCCTAGAAATAAGTAAGATAAATACATTGGGATAAGTATTAGTTGCCTTAGTTACTTTTTTAATACTTACGGAGAATCTAATGACTCCATAGTTTGCAAAGTCATAAAGCATAATTTCATAAAAAAGCTCCTCCCTAAATTAAAGAAGTATGATTATTTGTATGGCTCGTTGTGTTTAAATATTTCAGAAATATTTTAAAATTTCCTCACGCTAATTTCTTTGTGTTGCAAAGATATAAATTCACTCCACTTTGAACGAGGGCCGAAGATTCATCTATGCAACCAACAAAAGTTAGGTCCGATAAAATTTGTCTTAATCCTTCGTGGCACTCGTTTTCTACTTCTTTTCGTAACTTCAAGATGCTCGTTAGTTTTAGTTCCCTTCTAAAATTATTAATCGAATAAGATTTAAACTCTTGTGTACTCTTAGCGTCATCGTTCTTATTGCTATCAATCTGCATTGGTTCATGTAAATTTATCGTATCTACGTTAGATTTATTGTCAAACTTTTCTACGCATTTATTTTCCTCGATCGTGTTACTTTTGCTGCCAAAGCGTTGATACACCTGTTTACGTGCTTTATCTGCAATTTCATCAATACATCTTTCTTCTACGGAATCATTTGCGGCACTTTCATTATTTATATTTTCAAAGATATCTTGCAAATTTTCATATTGCATATTCATATCTTGCATATCGTTATCAAGTGTAGATGAGACTATATTACAAGTATTATTCACTGTTAATTGCGATGATGTAGATGGACTCGTTTCATCTATCATATCACTCCATGGTGTATTTGATATTTCAACATGTGACAATTTATCTACAACATTCGGATCCGGTGTTAAACATTGTATTTCGTCTATTTTCCGCTGATCACTATTATTCGTATCTTCGTCTCCTCTTTTACTATTTAATGTTTCATGTAATACATTTTGCGTTGATATTAATTGGCTAGGTGTAGAATTGTTTATAGATTTATCAGATTGTGAACTATCATCGTTTTTAGCATGTTTCATTGCTGTATGAATAGTAAAATTAAATCTACCCAATTTCTGATCGGACGAATCGGTTCTAATCATTTCTTTAGGACGAATTTTCTTTGTTTTATCTGTCTGTGTCTGCTCGTACTCTGGCAAAACTTCTTCTAAGACTTCCTTAGTAATATCTGCCTGTGGCAATCGCGCTTGCACGTAAAATGTTCTAGAAGCACTGTTTCCAGATAACTTCTCATCCAGGGCAGACTTGATTCTTTCAATTATAGAATTTTCGTGAAGAAATCTCACTTCGTGTTTTGTTGGATGTACATTGACGTCAATATTTTGTGGTTCAATTTCCAAAGATATATAACACCATGGGTGGGTCTTTTTCGGAAGATAAAACGTATAAAGCTCTTCTAACATTTTACGAATTGCTGGAACAAAATATTTATATATTTTGCTCTGTAGTCGGGAGAATGACTAAACACAATATTTTTAGACTTACTGGATGAATCTACCAATCGATTATTTATGAACAATAGAAATACCATCCTTTTGTTTGTGTAATTTGGATTTGTTATTAGAGCATGCATCTTGAATTTGTAAGCTTCGTCTGTGAGTTCAACTTCCAATAATTCTCTGAAGACTGGATTGCCATAAAGCACTCTTACATTGTTCATCTTTGTGGAATTAGGAGCAGTACGGACCTAAGTGTAAAGTGTACATTAATATAAGCAATTAGAACACTAGAAGTATTATCCAAATAACAGAATACCTGAGGTGTTATATCACCATGTTTCTTCAACACAAATCCTACAGTAGGATTATGTATTGCATATTTTGTGACCACATCTGTAATTTTGCTGAACTCTTCTATTACATTTGATAGGGCCTTTCTTCGTGTAGCAACATTGTAAAATAAATTCTCAATCGTTATAATAGTACCCTGATTTCCAGCACATGGTTTTGGTAGATCTTTTAGTTTACTATCAATATATGATGCCCTGACACAAATAAAGCAGATTTAGTGAAAGAACAATTGAAATTTGCCTGTTTGATTTTTAAGATCAGCTTTACTTACTTATATGCGCACTTTTCATTGGTTGTTTTTGTTGTGATTGTCAAAAGAGCAACGTGGCTAATACTGGCCAAAGCTTCACCACGAAATCCAAACGTTGCTATTGTCTTAAGATCTTCAAACGTTTGTAATTTACTCGTTGTGAACCGTTCGCAAACAATATCCATGTCATCTTTCCTGATGCCTGTCCCATTGTCTTGTATCTAACAAAAATATCAAATAATCAATTTTTTACAATTACTTTCCATGCGATCTGTATGAAAGACTACCTGTAATAACTTTAATCCACCTTCTTTGGCAATAATTTGGATATTGGTTGCTTTTGCGTCGAGACTGAAATGTTTATAACAGAAGAATATAAATAGACACAGAATAAAACAGGACATGGTTTTACACGTCTAACCTGTTCTCTATTAATTCTTTCAATGCGTTTGCTGGTCTTTGGATTACTTCGCCTGCTGCGATTCTGTTTACGACGACTTCATCCAATTTTTGAATTTTCCCTGGTGCATTCATTTTGAATGACGTTCTTCCACGTTTTTCCGAACTTTGTTTTGAGATGTTCAGAAAACGTGTTCCGTTCGCGACCGCGAAACCGGAACCACGAGTAGTAAGTGTTTATATATATAAATTGACAACTTAGGCAACGTGCTTGCAAATCATAACCTTTTAGCTAGAATCATGCACGTGTGAGACTCCCTTTGGGAGTATGTATTAATAAAAATGCAAAAGTGCAGAGTTTGTGGTGGTGCAGATTTTTACAAAGATGTGGGATATTTTTTTTGTCAAACGTGTCAGACGCAGAGTGAGGTAAGACAATTACATTTTTATTTCTTCAAGGAGTCAATTACGAGTCTGATACCTTTTTACAGGATGTTAGAGAGGAAGTTTTCGAATTACGTGTAGACAATACAACTAGGTTGCGGAAAACGAAAATCAGACAGCTAAGATCACACGGTTCAGGTTTTACTTTTATTTTCTATCTCGCTTAAACATTGTATGTCCAATGTTCGTTACTATCAGTTAGCATGTATTTTGAATTTTAGGCGAGGAACTTGGCTGGACTTCATGGGAATTGTATAATTTTGTTTTGATTGGACTAACAAATGAACTTATAGAACTTGGAGTCCCGTCTGACATAAAAATGACAATATTACAATTATGGGCAACCTATTTGGGAAAGCTAGAAGTTGCATTCATTTCAACCAAGAAAAAAGGCTTGCCAAAATTGGCAAGAAGATACAATAAAAAGTGAGTTTGTCTGGAGGTAAAATGTTGTTCTTATTGTATTGTACGAAAAACTTTTTCTTGTAACAGAGATGCAGAAATCATTTATGGTAAAATACAGTCTCAGAAAAAGATTAGAAAACGTAAACGAATTGGAAGCAGTGCTAATACATCTGCAGTCTCTGATTACCAAAGTGAAGGGAGTTCCATGCGTGAATTAAGTAAAAACAAAGTAACTTGTTTTTATAGTATTTGTAGAAGGATGAGTATAATGTTTGCTTATATGATAAATCCATCGAATTTTTTTAGAAACTTTTAGCGACTGCAGATTATGATAGATATCTTCAATCTCAAGCTAGTTCCGAAGGTGATGGCCTCAGTTTATTTAGTCAAAGTGTATATAGTGGTCAGTCTGGTTCATTAAACTCCTCGAATAATGAGGGAAAGCAAGTATTGCCTCATACATTGTAGCTATAGCTAATGTGTCTCCAGAGACGATTTTTGTAATCTTTCATTTTCTTAGAGTAAAATTCAGTTCTCATGCCAAAGAGGAAGCAAGAAAAATCAAAAAGCTATCTAAAAATCTACCCAGACATAAAAGGGCTAAATATAGAGCAAAGCATATAAGTACTAAGTACAAAATGGGACCTTATGTGATTACCCCGATGAGATTATGGGCCATCTTATATCTAGCTCTCAGGATTCATAATCAACCTATACAATTGGGAGATATGTTAAGGTAGATCATAAACAAATTGATATTATTATCACTGTTAATTCTAGTTTGCAATTTTATTCGTAAAAACGTGCCTTTTTAGATATGCCAGAGAAGGACATTTATCTTACTATAAGCTAGATCATTTATTACCCCCAGAAGTCAGTTTAACAAGGGGTGAAAGAAATTTCTTAATGCAGAACGTTGCAATTACGCATAAGGGAATGCGACGAATTACTGCAAGTTTGGCTAAGTTTCTTGGTGTTTGGGAGATAGTTTGTCCTGATTTCTTGCCTCTAGTCAATCGGTATTGTCAAGAATTGGGATTGCCAAGTAAGTAAACTCCTCTCACATCTTATATTTCTTAGTCTCTTGCTCACATTCAATGGTATTATATTTTTAGGAGGTATTCAACAATATACTGAAAGGCTGATAGCTTTATCTACTCCGAAAATGGTATTTAATGTAAAGAAGTCATATATTCCAAATTATGAAGGTCGTGCAATAGCATTTATTATTGTTGTACTAAAGACTCTACTTGCTTTGGACGACATAACAGAGTATCAAATTAGTAGAATAGCAGAGAAAATCAGCAGGTAGGTACAAACAGATGAATATCTGTTATACACGACTCATTTGTATGTCAAATTCGATTTCATTTTTGAACCTCAAAATCCGTGATCGTACTGTCGATACTTCTGTTGAAAATATTTGAGTGCTTTCTGTATATTTTGTAAGAAAAATGCAACCACATAAATATTGTTCTCATCCACAACGATACAATTCATACGATAGCGTATCAAGTAAACTAAGTAAATGGTTAGGAGCTGGCGAATGCAAACGTTTTGAAAACAATTTCCCGTGTATAATTGTACATGGGGGTGCCGGAAATTTTAGCGATGAGATAATCATGGAGAAAATGACAGGTTGTAAAAAAGCTGCCTTTAATGGGTATAAAAAATTAATAAATGGGGAGAATTCGGTAGACGCTGTAGAGGCTGCACTGTGGTGGCTAGAATGTGATGAATTTTACAATTGCAGTTATGGATCTGTATTGAACGAAATAGGTATTTTTCTTATAAAACGATTACTTCTGCATATTGTAGCCATGGTCGGAGAATTAAATTGCACAACGTTTCTTATACATATCAGTGCACTTGATGCAGGAAAAGTACAAATGGACGCAAGCTTGATGGACGGTTTATCGTTCAAATGTGGATCAGTAGCGGCGGTCTCAGACATAGAGCATCCTATAACGCTTGCAAAATACGTGTTACATAATTTTCCGAATACAATATTTGTGGGCGATGGCGCCAAGAATTTAGCAAAATATGCAGGTTTAAATTGGATATCCGAGGGAAACATGGTAGCTCCCCTGGCAAGTATGGCCCTAAGTACAGCAAACGAGGAAGAATCTGAAACACACGTCGACAATCTAAGTTTATTGGGTCGTGATATGTTAACAAGTAAATTAATTGTTGCACATATGATAAAGCAATAATATACGGTACACTTATTTAACTACGATTTGTAGACAGTTTTGGTACCGTTGGTTGCGTAGCGTACGATGGACACAGTATTGCTGCTGGGACCACAACAGGTGGTTTAAACAAAAAATTAGTAGGAAGAGTAGGTGATACTCCATTATTGGGTTGCGGAACTTATGCTACTAGAAATATAGGTTGTTCTCTAACCGGTCACGGAGAATCTATAATAAAATTGGGATTAGCCCGTACAATTGTGGAAGACATTGAAAACGGTTTCACTGGGGAGGAAGCGCTGTACAAACATTTGTCTTCCATGTTAAATAAATACGAGAAACCAGGGGGAGCAATTGTATTGCAATCGAATGGTCATTGGGCAACATATTTCACTTCTGATAAAATGCCGTACGCGGTGATTGAGAACGATGTAATCACGTTTGGGGCTAGAATACACGAAGAAAGAAGAGAAATGTGTGGCCCTCCTGCTGGCAAAAGTTGTGGATGCGAATGCCCCGTTGTAATTATATCTATAATACTGTATCCCAATTCCATAAAACTGCGAAGAATATTTTTTTGCGTGTTTTACAAATTGTATAAAATTTTCTCGTTGCAGCGTCGCTATTGAACGAGGCGTGTTGAATGAAAAACTGTTCAGTTTTCAAGAATGGCAGAAGTACATTGAATGCAGAAAAACGATATTAATTCATTCGCATTTTCCAACTAAAATCAGATATAGTCCAAATACGCACGGCATAGATGATCTGTATATGAAATTTTTGGAATTTATAACGTCTAAAACGGATAACAAGGAGCCAGACCCAAAGAACACTAAGTACCGTTTTCCGGAAGAGATCGTCGACGCCATGACAAAATACATTACTAGCTTAAGATCGAACGATGTTCCGCCAGAAACAGGAGACATATTTCCCCCGTCTTTGACACCTCTCCATTCATATTTGCAACATCTACTGGATAACCCACTCTCCGATATCCCGAGTGTCGCGAGGAAGGATTTTTTTCTCACTAAAGTTGGATACATGACGAAACCACACATGTAAGTGATCAAAAGTTATTACAGTAATCCTTCGATGAATGCCAATGCTTCGAAGCGGCCCCGAGCACGTCGCACTCATCGAGACATTACTGTAGTTCAAAATTTCGTCAGAGTTTCAAAGGAGCAAATTAAATTAAAACGGTTTGTTGAACTTTCAGTCTGATAGAATTAGCAACGAAATGCGGTATCAAGTTAGATATTATAGATTCGAGTTTACACTTTCTTGAAAAGGTGGTACCTCCTTTCGAGCAACATAGGATGCCAAGTATAGATGAATTGAAACAGCTTATCGACGTGCAGGATGACTCGAATCCTGAGTGCAAGGAACAAAGCGAAGATCTGAACGATTATATACACAGAAAGATACCGTGTCTAGTGAAACTTGATGTTCCCAAAGAACTGTACTATAACAGCATTCGAACCTCTGTGGGAAATTTAAATAATGATTTAGGGAACGACTTCACATTCACGGAAACACTGTCAAATGGTAAATTAGCAATTCCTGGCGATAGTGACAACGAGGACGAGGAAAAAGATGCAAATCCAATGGATAGTATTAATGGGGAGAGTATACTACTAGGAAACAAGTTTTGTAGTCAATACAATTTACGCTTATCGATACCAGAGAACGAGTCTATTAGCAAGGGACAAAAGATTTTGCTTGCGCGAAACGCTAAAGGACAGTTCATTCAAAGAGAAGAAGAAGAAGAATTCGAGAATTCTTTTCTGGAAACGAAGAACCCACTTTTTCAGACTAGTACGCAACAAAGTATTGCGGAAGATATGTTTATCGATACTACAAAGGTCACTGACGAGAATTTATTCATGTCGAACGGTATAGATATTAATAATTTTGACATCGAAGACATAGATATTAATTCCGGTTTCCTGGATTTGGACGATCCCATAAATTTGAGCGAGATCTCTTTATTCCGTGACAACAATACCATTTCCACGCCGCAAACAAGTAAAACAATAAATACAAACAACAATAGGCATCAGTTTTTTAGGCCTTTTAAAGACTACTGGATGTATCATTGCATTTTCAGTCGCGTGAAAGCAAAAAATTTCGCCACATTCGAAAGGTCTTTGCCAAGAAGTTTCCGTTGGTTATTAAAACAGTGCGCACTTACCGTAGAAATGACTGTGGAGGATCTTTATGAAGAAGTATGTTTAATAGAAAAATACCACGCGTATATTTTCAAGTCTATACATTCCAGTGACAAGTACAATGATACGGATTCTGTATCAAAAAGTGAAATGAATTTAATTCTAAGTAAATGGTAAAAAAAAGTCGCTGTTTTTGTGGCGTTGACTATATTGCTACAACGGTAATGTAAACTTCCTATTGACGATGTAGGTATAGATACAATATAAATTTACCATATGGAACGATCATTGTTTCAACAGATCTCTATAATAAAATATTGGTACTTAGTACGTAGTTTGCATACTCAAAACGCTCCGTGAAATGAAAACATTAATAATGGTCAACGAAGTTTTCGTTCTCTTGTTAAAATAAAAAATAAAACTTCTCTTAATCCACGAATTACATATCTGGACCCCAGGGTCAATCTCTTTCCGGTGGTAAAAATGATTTCGTTCCAAGTCGTCTAGTTTTCAATGTAGGTGCATCATTACTTAGCAAATGCTTAAGAATAAGTAGTGACTACGTATCCCAGCCTTTGACTTGCTTGTTAGTTCTAGTGTTAAAGGCGTTAAAGGATATACGAATACTTTTTACACCGATTGTATACCGTTTTCAGACGATTTCCCTTTTACCGACTAACAAAGGGGAGCATCGATCACGGCGTGTTAGTACCGGGAGTCACCACGGTGGCGCGCTGCAGTCGAGCAACTGTTGCACTTCGGCAAGACCTTCGGCGATTCCCGGTGTGTGTTCCTCGCCCCGAACGAGCCTTGGGCTCGAGGGACGGCGAACCGTTTCGTCAGTAGTAAACACCAGTTGGCGTGAGGTAGTGTCGGATGGCTGTCATCGTTTCACGCTCGTTACCACGGTACGTGGTGTACATAGAGTCAGGCGGCGGTGTGTATGCTCCGGCCGCGTGTGCGTCACCTGTAATCGGTTCTTAAACCTATGTACACGAGAGGGATCATTCGTTTGTGCGTGCGTAACACGGTCGAAGGAAGACAGTTGTTTGCTCTCCTCGTGCTTTCAAGTGCTCGGTATCACTGTTGTTATTCGTGGTATTGGGACCCTTAAGTTGTTCTGAAAGTGCACACGCCGTTGTTGCCCTCGCGCGGTTCTACTTGACGTATCACACACACCTGTTTCCGTGGTCCCTGGTGTCGTTCACCGAGAGGCAACCTCGTCGCCCCGCCGTCTCCACTTCCTGTCCACTGTAAGTCAAATTCATTAATATTCAATCGGAAATCATATTCGGCTTTCGAAAAGGACACGACAGTAGCGAAGCTTCGGAGCGTCGTTCGTGACAATGGAACGCACAGTGTTTTGCATGACCCGTAATTCGCGACGTTACCTCGTAATAGATTTTCTATTAATCGTATTACATCGAAAACCCGCGCCGGATATATTGATTTCCCTTACAGCACGTAAGCATTGGGCCATCCCACGAGTCGGTGTTTCCGAAACTATTAATTACACTTCGCGGATGAACCGAAAGATTCGTTTCGTCTTATTTCACGTGTGTGAAACGGAACGATAAATATCGATAGGAAACTTCGGAATACATAAAAATGCACGCGTAGTCATTCGATCTCACCTTGATTTACAGAATCTCAAAGTGCACTACTTTGGGGGGGGGGGG
>NW_015374013.1:200144-235035 GCF_001272555.1 Dufourea novaeangliae | reverse complement strand
GGGGGGGGGGGGGGGGTAACGATTTAGGAGCGACTCGTGAGTAATAGGACATGTATTATACAAAATAGAGTTGACTTTAAAATTTAAACCCTCGCGTAAACCGACGACGTGTGGTCATTTTCGCCGCGTAACTGTTTTATTTTTCTTTTTCCGCGACGTGAAAGTCGTCCTTTAGAACCACTTTCACGCTATATCTATCCCCTCGTGGATGTTCTGTTCGTTAAGTCGTGTTCGGTTCATTGACAATAGGACCGATAAGGACGCTGTGTCATCGATAACACGCGACTTCTTCGAATAACATCTGTTGTGTTACGTCAAGACCGGTGCATGCATAATTTGCGGAACATATTAAACGCGTTTCCTGGTTTCTTATCTGTCGCACGAACGATCTTGTTCTACGACTCGACGGGTTTTCACAGGACCACAAACTTTTGGGTAG
The DNA here is from genome assembly GCF_001272555.1 of Dufourea novaeangliae. Lineage (NCBI taxonomy): Eukaryota > Metazoa > Arthropoda > Insecta > Hymenoptera > Halictidae > Dufourea > Dufourea novaeangliae. The sequence continues at coordinate 234,596 of NW_015374013.1, read as the reverse complement.
ACAGTCTCGTTTGCAGTGACACTGATCGAATACAGGGTCCTTGGGGCGGAAAATTTCGTCTCGAAATTTGCATTGGTACGTTTCATCTGTCCCATCGTGTAGTAATACACGACGGACTAGATTTGTTCGTAAAACGCTCGTATTTCGAGTATATTGGGGCAAAACAAATGACACAAATATGGGGTGCACAGTGTCTTAGGCTGGAATTATTGAAATAATTGAATTCTTCGAATAAAATTTTGCTCAACTATGTCGCAGAGTCGTTTAAAACCATCTAAACTGGAACCTTGCAAATACAAACATTCAAAGTTGTAGGTTACCCGCTGGTAAAAAAATGTAGACTTACTGACCAGTATTATCTTTCTCGGCGGGTTAATGCGACGTAACGTGTATAGGGGATGTTCGGGCAGGATCAGTGTTGGGACTCCGCGTGAGGAAAACAAAACAGATGCGACCCAGGGTACAACGAAAAAAGTGGAGCCGTTCCGAAATGCACGCGATCGATACGTATATATAATTTTACGCACAGGTCGGAGGAAACGAACGCTTTTCAATCGGTCAAAATTTTTATGTTCACTCTGATGTCTACGGTGTATACTATGTATATACAGGGTGTTTCAGCTGACTCGATTACCTCGAATAATGACTTAAGGGTATACTTAATGAAAATTTTGAGGCGAGGAACTTAAATGGCATGAAGGGATACATCTTACAAGGTTCGTGCTTTTCTTGTGGGTGGAGGCATTTCAGAGATTTCAAGGTCACCTAAAGGTAATTCCGTTAAAAAATATCAAGGTGACCTTCAAATCTCTGAAATGCCTCCACCCACAAAAAAACACCTGCCTTAAAGATGTGCTCCTTAATGCCATTTAAATCCCACGGCTAAAAATTTCTATAAAGTATATCCTTCAGTCATAATTCGAGGTGATCAAGTTAACCGAGACACCCTGTATATGTCCACGTATACCTATAAGACGCGTCGTAAGACGCGTCCGACGCACCTGACGGATCTCCGTTCGAACGTCGTACGAAAATTATTTTTCTTTGTGTCACTCATCCGTACCTATTGTTTACTTGTGTTTTCTTTTCTGGGCGTGACAACCGGTCGAGATCCGTACGCCGGATAAAAAAAAAACGGAACTTATTATTCGTTCGAATGGAGCCACGTGGGGGGGGGGGCGCGTAATTCGTATCGACTCGACGGTAAAAAGAGGATTCGTTCACCTCCCCTCTCCTGAAGCGCCCCGCACAAATGAACCGTTAAATCGTTCGACGAACCGTTCGCGAGTGTACACGGGAAGCGATCACGCGTGTCCCGACGAACGTGCATCATCGATTACACACATTGTTTAACGCGATCGACATCGCGGAGTCGGCCACCGGCGGGGCCGTGTGTACCTCCTCCCTCCCCCCCCTCCTCCCCGCCACTGGTATTCGTTGTGTGCACGGGCTTTTGTGTTTACTCTTCCCCACCTGTCCCACGACTGCGTCGAACGTTTCTGCACGGTTTGGGAAACAAACAAACAGAGAATCCGACGTAGGAACGAATTGCATTATCGACGATCTCTGCTGTAACTGGCAATGAATCTTGACGCGAATCTTGCAAGTTAATTGGTTGCAGTTATCGGTGGATTATACCGGTTAAGTTGCGATCCTCTCCCCGTCATCGTACCACTACGAATCATTTACTCCAGTTACGGGCTTGTTCGCTCATTCGTTCTCTCGAAGCGTTTCGCGACAACGGAGGAAAAATATACTGTCGTTGAACCGGATGCGTTGGTGGTATATGTATGTACACTGACGAGCAAACGCGGCTTCCACTAGGGGAAAAAGCAGCGTAGAAGAAAAGTCTTTTACAATTTAAATCGAATGTTAGTTTGGCATAAATTTCAGAAACATCTGAATTCAAATGGTAGAAGGCCCTTTCCCTGTGCCACTTTTTTCTCCTGGTTAACTCTTTCTAGAATAATATTCTCATTTTTCTTTAATCGTCGGACCTGGTCCCATATTTTTGGCGGTCAGTTTTATGAGTTATACGAGGCAGTGACGAATCGTATCGACGTACGATCCTATTTTTCGATCAGCGATATCGCATCGGCGCGCGCGTTATGGAATCCCTGGCTTCTTGCCACCATCCCGAACTATTTGCTTAGGCGTGTCTCTTGCCCCGGACAGTTTAGACTGGTAAACGCTCCTCCGGCAATCAGCCACCCGCTCCCGCGTGGTCGGAGTTCCACGCGTTTGGTATTGCGTGGGTTTCCATACAGTATGTACACCCATGAACAAACTCTGCTTCCACTAGGTTAGGGAAAGGACTTTCTACCACTTGGTATTAGGAATTATTGAAATTTTGTACGGGCGTGATACCAGCCTCCACTTCGTGTCGTGCGTTCGTTTTCTCAAATGATCGCGTTGTACGCGTGTGTATGTCGATTAACGTCTTCTAGAAAGATAATTGTTTACAATTGTTATACAAGGTGTAACAAAAATGTTGGAGGACCCGGAAATGGGAGACTTATGAGGTGATTTGAAATAATATTTTCCTTAAGAGTACGTCCAATATTCCACCGTTTTATTTGAGATTTTCCCGCGCGTTGAGTCTTCGAGAACAGTCAAAACTACGTTCCTTCGAACGAAGAGATTTCTTACTCGGGGGTTCTCGCTTTGTGGAGACAGCTAAATCGCGTAAAGTTTACGCACGAATGGGAATCGAACTTACCCCCGCGTCTTTGAACTTCTATAAGTTTATACTAGGTTCCCAGACGCCATTAACGGATTACAATGTTAATGGAATTCGATCGGAATCGACGCCGATGTCGGTTCACCCTTCGCCCCGACGATAAAGTATCGCGTTACACAGGATCTATCCCACGTAATCCATCTCGTTTCCCTCTTTTCCACGTTTCTCGTTAACGAACGCACGGCCCAGCCGGTTTTCTCGCCGATTATTCGCAGCTATCTGCGATTTATTGTTCACGAAAATTCCATCGAGTTGATACGTATTACCTGAATGAAACTGTTCCTGGGTTTTCGACTGTCCGACTGTAAAAACAGTGTCGTTGCCCTTATTAATTTAATAGTATTTAATTAAGAATTTGATATACAGTGTTTACTTTTATATCTATATACACACACAGTTTTTTAACATTTCTCAAAAGGAAGGTCTGGCTTGATCTACACGATTATTGTCCAGGCGTTATCCCCACCACTAGGGGGAGGGGGGAAGACTGTAGAACCTGTCAATACTGTCGATCAAACCTGTATTATACGATTAACAATTCAAATTTTATGCAATTTAATTTCAATAAAGTGTTTATTCATTCATTCATCATTTATTAATTAATTAATTTATTTATGTAATTAATGGGCAATAATCCATTTGGTATACATGTACAGGACGGGAAATAAAATTACAAAATTATACGGTAAGGAAAAGAGAAGGAAAGAAAGCGAGAGCAGTTATCAATTAGCAGTATTGTTATTGTTCACTGCTGCAGGATACGCGAAGTCGGTGGTCGTACGTGTCCGCGTGCCCACGCGTCAACCGAGAGACATGCATTAGAGTAGAGCATACTCGAGGACCGTTCAGGAGAGGCTGCTCGAAAATAGAGAACATCCGTTTATTTCCGTCGGTGTTGTTTCAAGGTGAAAGGCCCACTGCTCTGCGTTCATATATTCCATCCTCCCTTTCCTGAATCACGTGCACTTTGGGGCTCGCATTCCCGCCACCGATCCAGAGCATTCGTCAATTGACAAAGAAATGGGGGAAAACCGAAGATCTGAACTGGTCTTCATTTTTCTGTCGCGCTTGATTCGCAACAGGGTTGCAATTTGGAGTTCTCCAACATTTTTTTTACACCCTGTCGTGTTAAATATCGCTATAAAATATCGATCTTTGAATTGAAAAGTATCGATGTTCGAAATGTCCATACTGAATCGCTCATTACTAGCGTATGAGGATCGAATTTCAACATCGCATCAACGCGTCGTTTACCTTAACGTTTAAGGCCACGTGTTTTCAATTCCCAAACCCCCCCCCCCCCCCCCCACCACCGTATTTTCATTGCACGCGTACACGCCCCGCCCGTTGGTCCGTTGCGCAACGAGGGTGCAAATAAACGCGCCTTTCCCAGCGGTAAATACGGGCGGGACGAGTCCTCGTTCCTGATAATGTTACGCGTTACTGTTTCGTAATAAGCCTATCTCGAAACCACGATTTTCCGTTCTACGAACGCCTCGTTCGACACAGATTTTCAGTTAACCCTTCGTGGGCAATTTGGGTCATCGACGATCCAAGTGAAATTACATTGTTCCAGGATTTTCCATCGAATTGTTATTTTTATTGAAAAAATTTTGAAACGTTTGATGGAACGAACGATTGTATAATGTAATAGAGGCTTCGGTCTAGTATATTCGAATTTTTTCAGATTTTTCGAAAGCGTATAAAACAGTAACAAAAATTAGGCAAAGATTTGGCGAACCAATCAGAACTGCCTGGTTGAATCTACTTTTTTTTTTTCTGGTTAATAGAACAATTTTCTCAATTGTAGTGTCTTTAGTGCGCGCCAAATTCAAAGCCGTGTGCTTGATACCATTCTTTTGTGGATTCTACATTGTTACTTTGTTTAATCACGGTTCATTAATAATCCCCTGAACGTGGACGCAGGTATTTGGAAAGTGCCACGCCGGCAGGCGGGGCGGAGGGGGGGGAGGAACGTCGTCGAAATTTATGCGGGAGCACGCGCGACGCGTCTTACGAGCTACTCTTGCGGAATGAAAATATTATCGGTGGCCCGTTATTTCCGTTCCCGGCTCATTTTCCGTTTTACCAACTGGGTTAGGGAACGCACAGTCGGCGGTGAAACAATTATTGTATTTTACCAAATTGTGGTGGCCTTTTTTTTTTTAACGGTGGGAGGGAGGCCCCTACGTCACTTTTTCCCCTACTGGAAGCCGAGTTTGCTCGTGGGTGTACGTACGAAGGGGAAGTACCTCGCGCGGCAATATAGTTAGAGTCCACTCTATTCGGACGAGACAGCTGGTATAATTACGATCGAACTTCACTTACAGGTAAGTTCGTTTAATTGTTAATTATGCTTCGCTGTCCCGTCCTCTAGATCGATAATTGTAAGTTGATAAGTGATCTTGTGCTGTTTACTCTCTGGCGGCGGGGGGCATCGTGAAATTATATATTTTCACGGCGACTTCTACTGTTCGTCCGTGTACGGGCAAATACTCGTGTACGTACGTGGGCTCGGACGCGAATTGAATTCCGAATGTAGCCGACGTTCTCCTTGACCCACTGATTAAGTCACCGCTCCATGGTTTCGGCGTAAGTGCTCACTCATGGATTTACCCTCGTGAGTAAACGCAGTTTCACCCTGGGAGAAGTAGATACACGTAAAATCAGTGTTCCATAACATATTTTTAGTCGTTCCTTCACCCCTCCTTGTACTCAATGGTGTGTGTAGTGGATGATCTACCTATCGCGTGTAATTAGTGGAACACAGTATCTTTATAAATAGCTGCAGAATAAAGAAAATAAATTTTTGGGCTCTGGTGCATCTCTGCCTAACTACTACTGGTGAGATAGACAGCTTTTATAATTGTTATATTCCTACGTTAAATTAATCTGTAACAATTATTTTCACCGAGAAAATTGTTTTATTAACCAAATAAAGTTGCGTATATTAACACTAATCATACCAAGACTTAATATATACCTATTTCTACCATAGCGGGTCAAATGACCCGACTTTATGTTTCATGCTTGAATGTATGAAATATGGATGTTAGGAAGGAAATAAAAATATAAATTAAATTTATTATAATTAAACAAAATAGTATGTTGAGCATTTCTATTACAAAAGCAAAAAATAAAAATTTTTAATTCATAGTTCAACGCATTTTTTACATATAAGTGTTTCCATTGTACATTTTCCGCAAACATATTTTTTACATTTAGAGCAAATTTTGTTGGTTTTATTTTCTTTACAGTATCCTATTTGACATCTCATACGTTTATAAGCATCTGTAGTAGACTTAGGCAACGATCCTTTCGTATTTGTTTATTGTTTTGGTGTTCACGGGCTTCTCGAAAATCGGCGCCAAGTTCTTCTGCTAGCTTGAGTAAAAAATCTTGTCTCGAGATATTTTCTCCTGTCGTTTGCTTGTACAAAATCCAGGCATTTATGCCAGCTAAATCAAGGATATTGAAAAAAACTTGGAGAGGCCATCTGCAAGACTTAGATTTTGTAGTAAATTTCCTCGCCATTTGATCGGTCATGTCTACAGTTCAGGTTTACGTTAACAGTTCAGATTGTTTAAACACAGTTGTTTAAACAGTTTCAGGTAAACGTTTATCATTGTTTTCTACTTTAACGAATTTATGTTTAGAACTAAGTAAAAGTACTTTTTTTGTTGGCTTACTTTTATAGATTGTAAGAGTACAATTATCTGTTGTAAAAATTTTCGATGAAAATCACACAACTTGTACTGTCTTGTTTGCTTCGACATTTTTTCTGGGTAAAAAATGATCTGTATTACTATAGCTATCAAAATAAAATATAAGCTAGGTACTTACCAAGACTTTCAATTTTTGCCACTTTTTCTTACACTAAAAAGCTATTTTCAATCTAAAATTTGATATTTTCTTGAAATTATTCTGAGCTATTTTCGTTGAACTACTTTACGCAACAGTCTTTGGAAGAATGTGCAACTTACTGACTACAAATATGACTAGATAATCTCATAAAACAAAAAAATTCTCTCCGGGTCAAATGACCCGTTGTGGTAGATATCGGTATACAACAAGGATTACTCAGAATAAACAAAACAAAACAAAAAAAAAAACTTTTTATAACTGTACATTAATTACTTAGAAAAAGTCATGAAGTCAAATGTGCAAACGCAATAAAATTATACGTGCATTTTCAATGCAAAAGTTCAAAATGGGTCATTTGACCCGTTATGGTATGTTTAGTGTTAATAATAATAATATTATAATTTATTGTAGTTAATGAACTAGTATCATTAACTAGTTCAATTCAGGTGGATCAAATTCTCACGTTAAACGATCTTCCAGGGGCGTTGTCGTGTACACGAAGATTTTCTCGAACGAAAAAAGAAGGGGGAACACGTATTTGTTTATTGTCTTATATACGGTCCCATGATTGGGTCATTGGTGACCAACGATATTGATAATACAGAAACGTCTCGATTATTGTCCCGAACTCGGGTTCGCGCCGGTACAATTATAGGGAGAAATGCTTCAGACCCTCGTAAATTCGTTTTTTGCCCGAAGCCGAACCGAGAGACAAGATCGATGGGAATGGATGGACCAGTGGACGTTCTGTGTCGCGCGACGCAATTGCTGAAGAGGATACATCTGTGAAGCGATTGTAATTAGGGACGAACGTTGATTCGTCTACAGACACACGATACGTATGGTTCCGTCGCCGTCTTCCGACAATTTGTCCCGTTCCCAGTTCATCTTCGATAAACGTCGCGGAACTGCGGGCTTTCAACGATCGCGCCAAGAGACGCGACGTGAATGGCGCAATTGCTCTATTACGCCGCCGATACTCGAGTGCCACACACGCGACGTACAACCTGTATGCATCTTCTGAGGTGCCGATTGACTATCAGCTGTCCACCACTTTGGCAAATCTATCAAAGGTGTGCTAGCTTGTCTTTCGTGACATCTTCTCTTTTCTCCAGAGGACTCGATGCGTTTATGTCAGTGCCCCTCCTCCCCCCCCCCCCATTGAATATTTTCGGGTGCAATTACCGAATCATTGACGTTCGTCGCCTTATCAACAACAGTTAATTTTTTATCGTATTTTACGGAACCCTATAGGCTATAAATGTATAAAATCCGCAGTCTACTTATAATTTCATAACATGTTAAAATTGTCGTTTTTACGTTGAATCTTATTTGGTCACGATTAAATTTAATTAAAAAGTTTTGTGTTAATCTAATCTGTCATATTAAGAGTATTCAGATTGCTCAATAACCGTGAATATTTTAGTTATCCACACGAGTGTTAACTATGTGTAGAATAATATTTTCTTCTTTCTTTAATTACATTATCAGACCTGAAACCACACTTTTGGCCGTTAGTGTATGCGTTATACAGATTCCTCTCGATTATCGTCTGGCTTGTTCTACACGATTATTGTCCAGGCGTTATCCTCACCACTAGATAGGGAGGGCGTGGAACCTGTCAAGAGCATACTTACGTAAATAAAAAAACGAATTTACGAGGGTCTGAAACATTTCTCTCTATAAAATTATTGTCCCGGCATCGACCCAACTTCGGGACAATAATCGAGAGGAGTCTGTACATGGCAGCGACGTGTTATCCAAAAGAATCGAATCGAAATCGGAACATCCCTTAGTAATCACGTCGATTTTGCAGGAATATATCACGATTCCATGGAAAGGTTAAATAACAAATCGGGAAATTTATTGTCCAGGCTGAGACGAGGCGTGAGAGAAAGGGAAAAAAAGTGGAATATCCTCCATCCATATAACGCGTCGTCCATTGTTACCACTCGTATCTTTCCTCGACGAATGGCGGACGCCTATGGGAAAGCTATTGTTTCCTCGTCGAGACGAAATTCTCTCTCTCTCTCTCTCTCTGTCCCTGCGAACGGACGGAACGAACGGCGGGCTGAACCTTGTGAAAGTTAAATCGAGCTGCGTACTAGGTATATACAGGGTGTTAATTTTAATTCGAGCACCTAAATTATTTCCGGTGCTATTGAAAGTAAGAAAAAATGACTAAATAGGATGTACATGGTCTTTTTTTTTTGGCCAATTTCTTCACTTTCATATCGTAATAAAAGGTTGCAAAAGATCTGAGAATAATATATTGTCGTAATCGTCGTTATAAGATTGTACTGAGAAATCATTTCGACTTGCTTGGTAGTTCTGGTGTTAAATATTAGCGGAAATAATTCCTGTGCTCGAGTTAAAATTAACACCCTGTATACATGCGCTACAAAGTGTGGGATTTATCAAAGCGACGCCAGGAAAGAATGCTCTCGCTAATGGAACCGCACCGATCCCAGTATTAAAATACGCGCAACTTTTGTAACTTTTAAAAACTCGCCGCGGAACAAAAGGGTTTCAACGAAACGAACGGGTTGGTCGGTGAATTTTCTTGAGTTCGACTCTTCAGCAGCCTCCCCCTCCTCCCACGCGGTAGCCACTTCGTTTACGTCGGGATTAAACGAATGGGACGCGAAAGGTGGTCCTCGTTCGAAAGTGCAACCGTCATTCGCGTGCACGACTCACGTTTAAACGTGAGTCGTCCCCGACGTTCCCTGCGTTTCTTTGGCACGCGGTTTTTCGCGAGTCAATAAAGCCACGACCTATTGATCCGAAAGCTTCGCCTTCTCTTTCTCTTTCTCTCGGTCCGAGCTGCTATCTCGATGTCGGAGGCGAGTTGCCGGCGACGTGGTAGGCAGAAGGACAGACACACCTTCATCCGTCAGTAGTCGGAAAATCCGTGAAAAGTTCGCGAATGTCGTTGAATTCCAGGACGACAATGATTGCATGGCTTAAAATGTTACGGGATAGAGTATGTGTCCCAATTACGAAGGCTTTGTAAGCCAGTTTACGAAATCGTGTAATGATTTAAAAATACTGCTACGTGAATTTCGTATTCTGGAAAATCAATATCTGTTACTGAACAATTCCTTTTAATGAGGGAAGTTTTTTTTAAATAAATTTAATCGTTGTAATGTATTTAATTGAATAAATACAGATTGATTTTCTCTGTATTACGGAGCCCTTTCAGTAGTTGCGGATGCATTTCGGTGGTTCTAGTTTCGGAGCCTGTCCACGTTTCGATGCCCCGTATTACGGTGTCTTTGAATATCGGTCTTGATCGAACGTTTTTGACTTGTGGTGAATCATTTGATACGGAAAAAAGAAAATTATCTTTTTTAATTACATTGAAGCTTTTGAAGATATAATATGCATTTTATTGATTTATACGAAATAGGTCGGTAAATATTTCTTAAGGTTCTGGACAAGAAATTCTATGAAATCGTCGAAAGCATAATGCATATATATTTTAATAAATACTTATAACTAGACTGCGGATTTTTATGCGAAATAAAAGTTTCTAAAGTAATTTATGAAGACAGGAGCAATCGTAGAAATTTATTTTCCCTCGTAAGTATCTTATTGAGTTCAGAATAAAATAGAAAACTCGTTGGATCCGATGAAAGTTTTGTATTTTTTATTTTATTTCAGAGAACCGTATAGGCTATAAATGCATAAAATCCGCGATCTACTTATAACATTATAACATGTTAAAATTGTCGTATTTACGTTGAATCTTATTTGGTAACGATTAAATTTAATGAACAAATTTTGCGTTAATCTAATCTGTCAGATTAAGAGTATTCAGATTGCTCAACAACCGTGAATATTTTTGTTGCCCACGCTCTGTCTAGAATAATATTTTTCTCTTTCTTTAATTATCAGACCTGAACCCATACTTTTGGCCATTAGTGTATGCGTTATACAGACTCCTCTCGATTATCGTCTGGCTTCTTTTACACGATTATTGTCCTGGATCCAAGTTCCGGACAATAATCACGAAGACTCTGTACCATGTACTATCCTCCACGATTGCCTAGTTTCCGTAAAAACTACCCCGTTCTCATAATTTCCCTCGATTTTTCTCGACCATCTGTGTGCACGGTACCGGAGCACGTCTCATTGTTCTTCGCCGAAACAATGTCATCCGTTGATACTTCGGGCAGAATACCAGGGGACAATTGAAAGTGTGTTCGTAGCTTCGTCGAGCTTGGAGCATCGCGTTTGGATTTCAGTATTTTTATGTCGGAACGTATAGCATCAACGAGAATTTTTATGATCTTTTCGGGGGTTGTTAACGACCGTGGTGCACCGCAGAAGAAACGCTTCACCGATTTAATGTATCCCTCGAAGACTTCTCGAGGGAGAACCTTGTATACTCTGTGTGTTCTTCTTGCACCGTTGCAGACGATATACATAAGTGGTATTATCAGGCTACGAGCCGACTTCTCTGCCGGCTTATTTTTTTTTTTTTTCGGGATTACACGACCCCCACCCCCGTTTCGGTTTAGCATACAAACGCCAGGGACGTTTTCTTCTTTTTATTCCGGCCCCACTTTAATGCACATCGCGCGATACGTGCCGTGTACCTGCGTACACCACTCGTGTTATCTGGGTCAGCAGCTTGCGGCTGTAATTGGCAGCCGGCTAATTCCCTTACAATTAGTTCGTTGACAACACCGAAGATTGTCTCGCGTAGATACAACGGACACGCACGTATACTTGTTCGATTTTCGTCGTCGTGGTTCAAAGGACACGCCGTCAATGCCCCTGGTTGGGGCAGAATCGTCTGAGAATCAGGTACCACAATTATTCTCTGGATGTAATTTTACTGAAAGGCAGTTCCACTGTAATTACCATTCGGCCTGGAAGGACGGATACTCTAAAGATGTTCGTGTGAAAAATGACTGGCATTTAATTTCGTACTCCCGAAAATCGAGAATAGATTTCGGGCCTCTTCACTACGACAAATTATCGCGTCCCTTGAAAATTGCCCTCGTACGAATTAGTTGACGTACAGATCAAAGTAGGTTAATTGCCGGGTTCTTGTTTCGTCGGTGCTCTTACGAGAATCGTCGTCCCGTGTGAACACAATCGGAGCCGTTTTGCAGACGCGTGAAAATTGTGAAACTGACTGTTAAATTGTCCGGATCGTTAAACCTGCGTCTACAATATATAACATAACAAGTTATATAGCAAAGTTATAAAACTTGTTAGAAAAACAGAATGAAAAATGTTATATAACGTGATGTTACATAACATTTTTCGTGTTATATAGCAAGTTATATATTATCCATCTAGTGTGACGCCATTATCAATAATGAAACGCGAAATGTTATACAAACTTGTTACAAACTTTTCTGAAAGGTATAGTCTTGTAAGAAGTTATAAAAACATGTTGTATACTAAGGTTATACAACACTTTGTTATACAACACTGTTTTGCTATATAACACTGTTTTGCTATATAATGTCGACGCAGCTGAAGGGAGCCGTTCGATCACGTGGAATAATCAGCAGTGTCAGAAGCTTGCCGCTAAAGGAGCTTCATCGAATCATGGAATTAATCCCCTAGGCGAGAACCAGTGTTCTCCAAGTTGCGGTACGACGCGTGCAATTGTCTCGATGGTACCCTGAGATTCTATGGGCTCTGTGCGCTTCAAGAAGTTTGCGCGCGCTCTCGTAGGCGGGGTTGACAAGCTTTTAATCGAGGCGAACGACACTTCACGCCAAGATCGCCTAGTTCTCATGCATGCTTAACCTCGCCGCGAACGTCAATACCTACGAGTGGTTCGTTGTCGTTTCCATAAAACTTGTTGTTCGTAAAGAATCAGAAGCTTAACCATACCATACAGCGAGTCCTCGATGAGTGTTCGAAGATCCCTCGTCACTGACAAGAATGGCGACAGCAGCATTTTGTTAACGAAATTTTACGGAAGACCGTATTTATATCGTGGTTATAGAAACTGGTTAGACGGCACTTAAGGCACAGTGGTACAAGATCCACACCACTCGAATTATGTAGGCCAACGAGGCTTGCAGAGTAACCGGCACCGAGCGGTCGAGCCTCTTACTTCGCTGACAGGGCTGAACCTCATCCCTCGTGTATTGTACAATCTATTTCCTTGGAGACTGCTGACACTTGCAAAAGAAGCGAAACGTCAGAAATCGGCGAACCTTTTCACGCAGTCGTGGTTACGTGAAATCGCGGGCGTGATTGCTTTGGTCAGGATCTTTGGTACCATTACGACCGTATGAATTTGTTCCTATCAAGCTAGCGAGACGATCCTGATTAGAGATAATGTGAAAAATCACTAAATGTCATTTGTCATTAGACTGCGGATGTTTATGCGATTATAGCATTTTTTAATACTACAAGTATACACAGCGTGAAGGCAGCTTAAGGGGACTTTCCCATTCAAAATTGAAAAAGAACAGACACTTTTTTAATATTTCTTTATAAAAAGAACTATTATATTTAGAAACATAATTCCTTTTGGACGCTATTATATATGTTATTAAGAACATAAAGAAATTTTTTCTAGCACTTTTAGTTCACCACGAACGCTGTAGAGGGCGTCTTCCAAAAAGCCACGTTTTAATCGGTGCGACACTTTGCAGACGTCCTGTAAAAAATTAAGTAAAAATTCAAACGGGATTCTATTCGTGAGACTTAAAACTAGACAATAAACCTCTAAAAGTTCATAAAACTACCCCCCCCTTTTTTTATACAGGGGTGAATTGCCCCCAAAAAAGAGTGATTTTTCGAATTTTTCGGAAAAATATGTATGAAACGATAAAAAATACAAAAAATAAAATATTTTACAGATTTCTTGTCTAGTTTTAGTTAAAACGTGGCTTTTCGGAAGACGCCCTCTACAGTGGTCGTGGTGAATATAATAGCGTCCAAAAGGAATTATGTTTCTAAATATAATAGTTTTCTTATAAAGAAATATTAAAAAAAGTGTCTTTTTTTTCAATTTTGAATGGGAAAGTCCCCTTAAGTGTAACGGTAGAAGACAGTTTACGGTCGCGACAGGTCGGTTTCGATTTCTCTCGCGTCGAAAGCTCGGTCAGTCGTTTGTTTCCGGAAAAACACTGCACGTACAACGACGAAGGAGGGGAACCTGGTGAAAACCTACAAAAACGGACGCCTCGTCGTTCTACGGATTCATCGGGATGGCCTACTGGTAGGCTTTTATCATCCCTTTAACATTGAGCGTTGACCCACTATTCCAGAGGAGAACCTTTACGTCTGTTTGCCTGAGGGAACTCTCCCATCCGGTGGCATCCTCGTTATTATTTCATACACGTTGCGCCTATTAATATTCAGTCGGGAAATGAAACTGCGCGATATTGGCGTGAACATCCGCGTGGTGTGCTAGAGGAATCGTTTCTTCGTACGAGAAGAAATCGTTGTCTCGAGGTTGAGATTTTCCTTTTTCCTATGGAAATCGTGTACTGGCTTCCTCAAAATAGGGATGGTCGATTCCGTTTAAATTCAGAGGAAAATAGTATTCTACAAAGAGTTAACGAAGGTAACGTGTTAAAATTAATGGGTAGTGATTTGTACAGGGTGTCCGAAAATAGTTGCAAGTCCCTGAAATAGGACGTTTGTGATGCGATTTGGAACAAGTTTTTCCTTAGCAAAAATGTTATCCGAAGCTTCGTTAACGAGATATCAGTTTCCACCAGAGGAAAAAGTGACATAGAGGAAGGGACTTTCCACCATACTCCTACTACTTGGTATTGGGAATTACTGAAATATATGTCAAATTAACATCCGATTTAACATTTATTTCAGTACCTGAAATCAATTTACCAAGTGGTAGGAGGCCATTCTCTTACGCCACTTTTTCCCCTAGTGTTCAGATGTGTTACCCAAAGAATCGAAACGGAATCGAACATCCCTACCTCGAAGGGAGCAGCCTGCACGCCTCGCGGATAGAAAAATTGATTCCGTGGTTGAATCCAGCACACCACGACGAGTAATGTATGCGGTATTTCTCTCCTTCTCTGTTCCCGGTTTAATAAATGAAAATTGCTGGCGAGCCACGTTGGATGGATCCGTTTGAGAACAGATTGCGTCTCCAGAGTAACCTTCGTTTCTCGCTCAGGGCTGCCCCTTTTGCAAGGCCACGCGGGTGGGACCGTCGTATACGACATTCACGACGTGAATAATAATGCCTGGGGTCTGTGTGTGGTAATTCTTGTCGATTCCTTCGAGAAGAATCGCGGGGCAGCTAGGTACGGACCGTAGGAGAACGTTGCACTTAACGGACATTAAATATATATCATTCTGGAAAAAAAAAAAAAAACAAGGGTTGAGTCGTGGGAGAAAGCTTATTAAGGAAATAACGGACTGTAAGAATTGTAAAATAGTGAAAAGTTTAGACATCAATTATTTAGTAAAATCTGGACACGTTTTGACAACATTGACGAGCAACACGAGTTCTGAAAATCGCGAATTCGAGGTCGTAATTTTTACGATAGCTTAGTGATCCAGGGTTAAAGTGCCGAGTGAAAGGTGAAACCGTGTGCGTGCACGATTATTGATCGTGACGAGACGGGTTTTTCATCGGTGGAAAAAAAAAAAAAAAAAAAAAGTGTAATTCGTTTTTTGTCGCGCTCGAACGAACGTGTGCAGGGCTGCTCGAGTGCCCTTTGTGCTCGTCGCGAATCAAAGCGACGAGCAGAAGTGCTGATTTGTCGTACTTTTATCGGCGTGTCTCTTATTATGCCCCGATTACGGCGGAACACGCGAGAAGTCGTAACTAACACCGTGAAAAGTGTCATTAACGTACCTTAGAATTGGCAGAAGAAGATTTCAGAACGTTTTAGATCGTCGAATCGGAGGTACAGTAAATCATCGATGAGTGTTCGAAGGTACCTCGGCGTTGAATGTACAAACGTCATCCAGAGATATGAAAAATTAAAGTTAGGAAACTTCAAAATATGTTATGAATCTTACATTCAAAGTTACCGAGGTTATGCTGGCAAGAAAAATATTTCGGTGAACGGGAATCGATCCCCAGGACCATTGGTTCACCAGTCAATCTTATATTTCGCATATATATCATTAGAAACCTGTATACAACAATCTTACAAAGCCCCATTATAATCGAAGTCGAACAATTCGGGGTCTTCCCTTGTCAGTGTCGAGAAGCCTTCGAGCACTCATCGATAATTTCCTGTACATCGCAGTGGAGAGAACTTTTGTAATCAGCCATCCCCCAGACCTTTATCTCTCGCGATGGCCTCGTTACCATTATCGTTCTCATTCGTCTCCGACGAGAATTTTTAATCAAGAAGAGACGCGTCTTACAGCTCAGCACAAGGATATCTTTTAATCTTTGCATTTGTACAATGATCCCCACGATTATTTATGCCTCGAAAATCACCAGACACCAGCAAGGCTCGTTGTCACCTTATTCAAGTGCACTGGAATCAAAAAAGTTGAATAAATGGTTAGATACGTGGAAATTTCTCCGAAAGTGTCGTGTTTCGATCGTTACCGTCGTCTAGCAGGACACAGCCACCCCTAACCGGGTACGTCGAACTCGAAGGAGAACGCCCGCGCGTATTTCGTACGCAAAAGGACTTTCCGAGCTTAAGAAGTAGTCGGAAAATTCGCTGGCCGGATGCCAGGGACCTGCACAGCGACCGCCGTGGCGTGTACAGCTCGTCGGTTTAACAAACTACCCACACCCTCGGTCTGCAGCCACCCTTCTCGCCTGTCCTCGTCCGTAGTCGCGGAACTGTCTCTCCAACACGCCCTAGAAATGAGTGGTTTCAGAATATTCTAGCCAGCCACAGTAAAATCTCCATTTCATTGGAATTACATTCATTTCTTGTTTACTCATACTACAGTCTCCTCTCGATTATCGTCCGGCTTGTTCTACGCGATTATTGTCCAGGCGTTATGTTACTTTTTAACTAATTCTTTACACTGTTATTAATCAATAAATAAAATTTTCATACATTGTTGCCGAGGTTTTGGAAAAAAATCGAATTTTCGAGGGTCTGAAGCATTTCTCCCTACGAGATTACTGTCCCGCCGCTGACCCAAGTTCGGGACGATAATCGAGAGGTACCTGTATTAACAATATCGTTGATCACCAATGACCCAATCATGGAACCGTATATAAGACAATAAATAGATACGTGTTCCCCCTTCTTTTCGCGTTCGAGAATTTCGCTTCTGGAAGATCGTTTAACGTGAGAATTTGATCCACCGGGAGATTACGCTCGGTGACCTCAAGCGCCGTTTAAATTGCGAGATTAACCGGCACCAGTGATTAGCGGTAAAGATTTAACCTTGCTCTATTCCTGAAGGTACATTAATTCCGTCGCCGTTCGTTTCAGCACGTGAATGGGCAGCGATTTCGTGGCCGAATCGTAATCTTCACTTTGGTGACACGTTTTTTTTCTTTTTCTTTTTTTTTTGTCATTCGAAATCCACCGAATTGTTTCGAACCGCTGCGCTGCTGTGAAAAGCAACGTCCCTCCGAGTTATTTAGACGCGTCGTACAACTGGTTGCCTCATTAACGAAGAATTCGCTGGGTGAAAAACAAAGGTATTACCGTCGCGAGCCTCTGTGCGTGCACACTCGCCTATCGAACGACATGTATGCGTATACATACGAGTACACGCGTTTTATCGTACGGTAAATGCTGCGAACCACGTGAACAAATTGGTCGTACAAACTCGAGCGAATGGCAAATACGTATACGCAGATACACTCGATCGCGCCAATAGCACATTTATGTACACACACACACACACCGTTTCATAGAACGTAATCCGATTACAACGTGTGCAGTTTATACGAACAATATCTGTCCCTGGGTATGTGTCTGATCATACACGCGACGATTACGGATTACCCGTGTTTTGTTATTACCGTTGCGCCGTGTGTCCACGTAGCACTCGAGTAAAATCGTTCGAGATCATACCCGGAACGTAGCACCAAGAGATCAAACAAAAGCAAAAATATTTGGTGCAGAGTTGGGCAGAATTTTATTCGAATAATACGCAATGAAAAACAGTATTTAAGGGTGGTATTCATTCGTAAAGAAGGATTGTTTTATCGTAAAAATTGATATTTCCACGTTTAAACAATTAAAAGTGACGAAATATTTTTTGTTTATCTTTTATTCGTTATTCGAAACATTTTATCTAGATAAGTTTCCCTCGCATTCAGGGTATTTTTCTATCAAAAGGGGAAAATCTACGGGCAGAAATTTTTTCTGACCGTCCTGTTAAAATTTCCAATATAAATTTATAATTATTAAACATTTTGCGGAACCCACCTTGATCGGTCGCCACGCGGTGTTTCGTGCTGCCCTTGGTGTTAGACAGGCGTGTGTACTACGTTTTTGAGGGCGGGGTCGCATCTCTGCGTTTCTTTCGAAGGTCGCATTTGCGATTCAGATCTTCGCTCGGCTGTTTGTTCGTGCGCGTTTCTTTGCTCTCCCCTTTAACGCTAAGTACGCGTGACGCGTTTGCGCGTAGATCCACTGCTGCCGATACTAAACCGTCATAGTGAACGCGCGATAAATCGCGGAAACGTTCGACGTGATCCAAAACGAAACGATAAATATTCGTGAACGACGAGAAGACTCTAACGTGGTAGCAGGATTACAGCCAGTTCGGACGATATGGTTTTTCGATCGATTCTCTAATATTGCCGATAAAACGGCATAGATCATATCGTCTGAGCTGGCTGTAACGCATTCATTGGCCAGTAACACATTCAATCCCCCGCCGTGTTCGCGCAAACCCTCCTCAATCCATCAGCTACCTGTTGCCCTCTTTTCTTCCTACCTCCCTCCTGCGTTTCTGATCCTATTTATGCGTTTCCATGTCGCACTCTCGCCTCCAGGGTACGTATACACCTGTTATAATAAAGAAGAACCCATGCAGTTATTACTAGACTGCGGATTTTCATGCGAAATGATATTTTCTAAAGGAATTCACACAGAGAACAGTAAATCTAGAAATTTGTTTTTTCTTTTCTTCTCTATCATATTAGGTTCGGAATAAACTAGAAAACTGCTTGGATCTAATGAAACTCAGCTTCCGCTAGGGGAAAAAGTGGCGTAGGAGAAGGGCCTCCTACAATTTGATATCGGGAATTATTGAAATTTATGCCAAATTAACATTCGACGTTCATATCTATATTTCAATACTTAAATTAATTTACCAAGCGGTAGGAGACTTTTCTTCTACGTCGCTCTTTCCCCTAGCGGAAACCGAGTTTACTCGTCGGTATACACTCGAGAGACGTCACGAACCGTTGCAAAGAGGATTTCACGGGAGATAGTGTCGGCCTGCTTGGTGTCCAACAGGTGGATGTGTCGCGAATTACGCGAGGCGGTTAGATTGTCCGTGGGTGGTAACGCTGTAATCCCCTGTAAGAACGAATTACAGACACGTCTGACACACGTGAATTTGACTGCAGCCCGGTGGTCGTGCTTCGTTTGCTTACAGTGTCGTCCCGTGTCGAAGGTGGACGGTCAAAGCCGACGATCACAAAACGACAGTTGAAACAGTTGGTGGAACTAAGTCGAAGCTTTCAATATACAACCACGCGTCACGCAGGTGTCGTGGGTCTATGGGGGGCTCCGCCCCAGCGGCCCCCCGGCTCCAGTCCGAACGGAAACTGCCGGAACGGCGGTACAATCCTGGCAAGGGCCAAGACCGCCCCGCTTCCGGTACCACCGTCAAAACGGATGAAGAACCCATCCAACATCATGAGGCAGTCCAGCCTCACCAAGCTCGGTTCCATGATCAATACCGCCGTGAACAAGAGAGCCGGTGAGTTTTATCTTTTCTTTTTCATGCCTCTTCTCGCCCTTCCTATCTTTCTATCCTCCCCTTTTTCCCGGCGCAGCACGCTTTATTAATCCCACCCAGCATCCCCCCACCCCCCCTCCACGGAGATGCTTGACGCGGCTTGCTGAGAACAGTAGTTTCTCCTGGATCGAGTCGCGCGACGCGGATATCATGGAAAAACGCCAGTCCAAGCCGTAGTTAGTGACGTATCAAAGTTGAAGAGGGAATAAGGTTCGTTTGCGACTGTGCACTGACGTGCAGACTCGACTTCCGCTAGGGAAAAAAAATGACGTAGGAAAAGGGCCTACTATATTCTCCTTCTAGGATAACATTTTTCGCTAAGGAAAAACTTGTTCGAAATCGCCCCACGAGTGTCCCATTTCAGGAATCTGTAACATTTTTAGTAGACTCTGTAGGGAGTTCAATGGTGTACCCCTGTATGTTCGCTGCGCTCGGCACCGATGGGTCCGACCGGTTGTCACTCCGCAGGGGCACGGCTCCATGCGTCCCACCACGTAAATGTAGTAAACGAGATTCAAATTAACTCCTCGACTCACACTCGACAGAATCACGATTGGGTCGTGATTAATTCCTTTCTCCTTTCGATTCTTACGAATTAATATTACTCATATCGATCGTTTTCGATCATCACTAGTAATAGGATCCAACATATCGCGAGACACATATTCGAGACACGTGTGTATATACTTTACTCGATCCCACCATGATATATCGATTACAAACACATCGCTAGGAGCTGAGGGCTCGAGGATCGTTTACGTTTAGCGGTCAGTTGGTAAACTCAGGAGGACCCGGTGTCACGGGACGAATAACAGCAGTATGTTGTCGTGAACCGTAAGTCGGTTGTCGGTCGGG
Organism: Dufourea novaeangliae; assembly: GCF_001272555.1. Classification (NCBI taxonomy): domain Eukaryota; kingdom Metazoa; phylum Arthropoda; class Insecta; order Hymenoptera; family Halictidae; genus Dufourea; species Dufourea novaeangliae. Next base: position 214,267 of record NW_015374013.1, on the reverse strand, counting down.
AAAAACGTTTGCTCGAGTGATCGTCATCGAGGATGAATTCCCGAAGCCGCGTGAGGTGCCGTAGAGCGACTGTCGGCGGTTTGAGCAAGAGCATCGTCCAAGACCTGAAGCGTATCGACGAGAAAACCTCGAACGGGAACGATCACGAGCATTACGTCTGTGAGTGTTGGAATATATATTTTTTTTACAATATTGCACGGTTACGGTTTTTCGAAAACTCTCGTCCGTTCGAGTGATTCGGCGCGTAACTACGATTTCGACAAATCAAGGAGTCCTTTTTTATCGAAGCTTCAACCACGAGTGCAGTTCGATCCATTGGACGCGAAAAGAATTCTAAGCACCGCGTGAATTCAAAGGCGATTTCGATGTGGTGGTGGGAATCGATCAACGGACCAGTCATCGAACTTTGGGTGACTCTGTACATCAACGATGTCTCGATACTTGTCAAGAAACATCGACGGTTACCGAAACGTTTTTTTCTTATTTTTGCCGTTTTAGTTTATACTTTTTACAAACACACTCGTTAGAGCAAACTCATTAACGTATGGTCTCTAACGCGTTCGACGACGCTAGTTTCGAGCTTCGTGCACGTACGTACCAGTTCGTGACGGGTCCTACGTATCATTGTCGTGTCCCGTTCGCGACAACACTCGGTTCGTCCATCCACTGGAAAACGATCGTTTGTCCGTGGTTCGTTTATTTAATCTGTTCGAACACCGAGTTAATTGTCCGGTCGAGCGAATGACATAATAATCGATCGTTTGTTGACACACAAGACGGACAGAGGAGAGAAACAGTGCGGGGGGGGGCAGGGAGAGGAGGGAGGTTCTCTGCACGGAAAGACGCGTTCCGGGAGCAATTAATCAATTAGAGTGCGTTCCGTACACTCTCGACGAAGTCGCTGGTGATACGTCTCTCTTAAACTCTCGTGCCAAAAATTAATCGAAACGGACGTGGTGATCACGAGGCTTCGGTCACATACACGAAGTTTTCGTTTCCTCTTGCGTTGTTCGGGAACGTCGTGATTAGAATTACAATCGCGCCACGCGTCTGCGTACACGGTCGAAACCACGCTCTCTCGAACGTGTTTCGAGAGGCTCGTCGATCGTGAATATTCTTCTTTTCCCGTTTCAACATTATGAAACGTGTTCGAACACTGTGATTTACTGATAAAACGTCCACCGATCGTGTTCGACGATGCTCGACGAGCCCGTAAGCATGGTCTAGGCCCTAGGCGATCGATCGATGAACGAGCAATCTTCCTCGAGCTATACGCGGTTCTCGACGTAAAACGGGACGATCGTAAGTTAATTGGAGAGAGGGACATGTGCTCGGTTTAAATTGAAAATCGATAGTAATAACATTACGGGTATACTCTCTCACGAAACGTAATCGTTGCTCGCCGATAGATCGTTCGCAATACACGGTAAGACACTCGGAGAGGAGGAATGCTTGTGTGTATCGGTGCTGTTTTAAATAGGGTTCGCGCGGAGGTGTCATTGGAAACCGTTCAGATCGTATAGAACGGCTCGTACGTCAGTCTACGACCCGGAAAAAGTCGAATTAACATTCAATACGTACCGGACGCCCGACGACCGTATCGAAAATGTATCGGCGTGATTTACCAACGCGAAACAATGATTTCTCGCTGTCGAACGAGTTAAGGTAGTTCATATCTGACTCTCTGGTCAATAAAACAGCATATTACTAATTGGTGTTAAACAGCCACTAATACATTTTAATAGCGTATAAAAATTATATCTATGAAAGTCAACGACACTTCTAATGATCATTCTTCATTGTATTATACACAAAAAATATATTTTGGGTGGTCGTATGACTCCACTCATTCCAATTCTCTATTGTTGTTTCACGCATATCGTCAATATGCAATATTCTTATATGCAAAGTTAATTATATTCTCGTGCATGATAATTTAGAAAATTAGAATTCACTAAAACACAAAATATGTAAAATATTTTTTTTAATTTATTTAAATTTCGCGGGTATAACCGACACATCCTGGACTTTATTGTGAAATATCTTCCTGGAATGTTCGGCATGGTACAAGATTTAATTCATTATATCAGTAAACTTAGGATTTATACTTTCAGTGCCGAATGTTTGATTAAAAGTTCCAGTTTCTACGAAAAGAAAATATTATACTCCCGGTAAGACTGCCATAAGACCTGTGTTAAAAACTGAATTTTTGATAAGCTTTTTCTTACTTATTTCATCGGGGACCCAGTCTGAAATTTTTCGAGTGGATGTATTTCGTTCTGATAATCAATCTGCATGAATTTTATTTAATTATCTAGTCTTCCGAATTTGACACGAACCACCTTAAATAGCAAGCGACGTATGTTCGCCTCGAGACCACGTGTTATTCGTGCCCGTTAAAATTTTGAATTGAATTCCTTTTCGAATCGAGCAGTAAGTTTAGTTCCGCTAAAAATGAATCGGTCGATGACAGACTTTCGCTCGTGCAAGCATTTCGCGCGTTTGTCCAGAGACGTGGCCCTCTTCTCCTCCCTGGAGGATCTGTACGAGAAACTGACAGGACATTTAGGTAACTTTATATCATTCTATTACAACCGAATCTAAATAATCGAAGTGTCCACAAACTGTCATCTTAAGCTAGTAAACTAACGCATTAAAAACAATCACGCTACGTAGCACCGTAGGTCTCTCGAATGCCCGTTTGATTTTCGCGGGTTCGGTAGTTCGCCAGTCGGGATCGGCCGTCGTCGGCGATGCTCGTCGGAGATCGCGCGCGCAATCGGTTTTTCGCGTACAAGATGGCGGTTCCCGTGGACGCAGCGAAACCTAGCCGCGGTGTGACGTCACGCTGTAGTAGTGTTGTGCGGTTATGCGTTCGTGAATTCCGCCATTGAGAGTCCAGGGATTGCGTTTCGGTACGGCGGCGGGCTAGATGGACGAATATGTGACAGGATAAACGGATCAGTCCGGGAGTGTCGTGAATTGTTCGTGAAGGTATCCCGTGGTCCCTTGGTCGCCGGCGTGGCGCGCCGCGCGCGTGTGTGTCGTGTCGTCCGTCGTCGTCGCGTATCTCTTGCTCGAGTAGGCGGTGGTGTGTATATGTGTATTGGACCTCGGCACCGGGAGTAGTATAGCTAGCGCGTGCGAAATCTCTCTGACCCGCGCGTGTAGTGTCTTGTGTGCGAGATGGCCGGTAAGTAAGCGTGATAAGCGACCAGTGCCTGATACGCGTCTGGTCCGCTGCGACGTCGTCGTGTATTTCTATCGCGCGCGCGCCCGTGGCGGAACCGCGAGCCGAACGGTGCGTCGCTCCTGCTGGCCGCCTCGCCGTGCCGCGGCAACCTGAACCTTGACCCAGATATAATACTGTATCACGGGTTCACACGGGGTATATCCGCAGCGGTCGCGGTACACGCAACGTTTTCGTCTCTTCGTCAATTCCGCATCCTCAAATATAATCACCCGTACCCACTCTCTCTCTGGATTGTTGCCGTGCGCGGGGCCAGATGCGCCCGTCGCCGGCCACGGCGACGGCGACGGTGACGGCAACGGCGGCGGCGGTGGCGACGGCCTAGAAGCACGATGGATTGCGCCGAAACTTCAAGTAGGCTCACATTTACCTTCTTTCCCGTCTTTTACACAGATAATCCCGATTCGCTTTCCCATCCTCGGTTTCTCTCTCTCTCTCTTGTTTGTAAGGATTTTCATGTATATCTCTTTGTTCGTCGCCCCTTGCACGAGGAACCACGCTTTTTCTCGTTTCACCAGTCGCGAACACATATACACACACGCACATTGTCGCCTCCTATCGTCTTCCCACGTTTATCATGCCTCACAGGTGCACGCTCGAAACGTTATTTTGCTTCCCTGTGCGTCTTCCTGCTCTGTTTGTCGGTGTTCCTTATCGATTCCTGCGGCTTTTCTCGTTTTCCAATCGGGTCCTGCGTGCACTCGATCGAGCGAGAATACATTACGTTGTAGTTTTTTCCGTGCAAACTTCTACGCGTCCTTTTTTCATTTACCATTTGCATCCATCGGTTTGGTGCTCGAGACGCGTGATGTAAATCGAACGAGGACCGTTATCGGTTTCTGATCTCTTTTATCGATATGACGTTTGTATATAAACACGTTAAAAGCACAGAAACGAATACAAGATGTAATTACATTTTATTGGGAATTCGTGACTCTGCTTGTATCCTGTATTTACAACCACATTGAAATGTTCTTTCTTCTCCTCTTTCTAATGTCATTACTTTTGTATCACGGTTTTAGGCAATGGTGACATACAGTGGTGTTTCTCCCAGGTGAAAGGCACATTGGAGGACGATGTCACTGAAGGTGAGATCGATTTATGATTCTCTTATATTCCCTGATAACTTTATCTTATCTAAACGAAAGAAAAAGAAATGATAGTATTCAGTGACTGTGCAAGTATCATGATGTATTTTATACACTGTGTTATACAGAATAACGTAGCAGAACATTTAGATATATAATTGTCTTTGTTCTGTGTTATATTCTAGCTGATATAATCTCGTGTGTTGAATTTAACCACGATGGCGATCTTCTTGCGACAGGAGACAAGGGAGGACGGGTTGTTATTTTTCAAAGAGACCCCATTGTAAGTTATACTGATATTTGTGTACAAATTGAATTCATAAAAGTTCATTTCCAATCTACATATATACTTATATCTGTATAGAGTCAAGTATGAAATACATTTTTTATGTCAATGACACTATAATTTACTATAGTATGCTGTTTTTTGGCACTTTAAATAAAGTTAAACTTGTCCTTTGAATAAAAATTTTGTTTATACCATAGTATTGGATTATTGCCAACTTTATACGTATAACATGCTACATTTCTCTATCTTTAGAAAAGTTCTAAAGATAATCATTGGGCACAATGTAAAGAATAATCATTTTGAGTAGTATCTGTTTATTGAGGTTAAATGAAAAAAATTGATATGTAATACAAGTATGGCATATTAAAATACATTGTTATTATTTGTATAGAGTAAAAACAGTATACCTCGGAGGGGTGAATACAATGTGTACAGCACCTTCCAGAGTCATGAACCCGAGTTCGATTACCTGAAATCATTAGAAATAGAAGAAAAAATTAATAAAATTAGATGGCTAAAGAGAAAAAATCCTGCACACTTTCTGCTTTCCACAAACGATAAAACAATTAAATTGTGGAAAGTCAGTGAGCGGGATAAAAGAGTAGAAGGGTATAATACAAAGGAAGAGAATGGTACAATTCGTGATCCTGCTTGTATCACTTCCTTAAGGGTGAGTATCAAATATGACAAGCTGTATTTATTTAGAACTGTATTCGTGGGTCCAAAATTTGTGAAAACATAGTGCTCTGCATAGCAATATATTTTTAACAAAAAATACAATAGAGTCGACAAGTTGAAATATGCGCATAATATTATGACTTTGACATTGTGACATTGTAAACTATTTATAATCGTCATAAATGTTGTATGGAGTAAAACACTTAATGTATGTTCTATATCTATTCATTTAACGGCTTAGGTACCAACTATAAAACCAATGGAGTTGATGGTGGAGGCTTCGCCAAGGAGAATATTTGCCAATGCGCACACCTATCATATAAACAGTATAAGCGTCAACAGTGATCAGGAAACATACCTCAGTGCTGATGACCTTAGAATTAATCTTTGGCATCTTGAGATCACAGACCAGAGTTTTAGTATCCTTTTTCTATATTATTTAATGGTTTTTTTTACACATTCACTTTTTCGTCCTTTATGAGCCTCGTTCATTGTTGGTAAATCGTGACATAGATTTTCGAATGAAAAATTAGTTGATTTTCCTATCCGTGGTATATAGATATAGTAGACATTAAGCCAACTAATATGGAAGAATTAACAGAAGTAATAACTGCTGCGGAATTTCATCCAGCAGAATGTAATGTTTTGGTATACAGTAGTAGCAAAGGAACAATTAGACTTTGCGACATGAGATCTGCTGCACTCTGCGACCAACACAGTAAGCTCTTTGAGGAACCAGAAGATCCAACTAATAGAAGTTTTTTCTCTGAAATAATCTCGAGTATAAGTGATGTGAAACTTAGTAATTCAGGAAGATATATGATCAGTAGAGACTACCTCAGTGTGAAAGTGTGGGATTTGCAAATGGAAACAAAGCCTGTTGAATGTTACCCTGTACGTAACGTAAAGTGGGAATTACCGATTCTACACCTGATAAAAAAATATATGTATTTATTAATTGCATCGTTACAGGTACATGAATACCTAAGATCGAAGTTATGTTCGCTATATGAGAATGATTGTATCTTTGACAAATTCGAATGTTGTTGGAGTGGTAATGATTCCGCTATTATGACGGGCTCGTATAATAATTTCTTCAGAGTATTCGATCGTACAACTAAGCGTGATCTTACGCTGGAAGCAGCGCGTGACATTGCCAAACCAAAAACACTTCTCAAACCACGCAAGGTCGGTATAAATGTTTCAAATACAATAGAATAATATCGATATAATTCTACATTGACGGTGTTATTTACACGAATATATTACATAAAAGGTATGCACCGGTGGAAAACGAAAGAAAGATGAAATTAGCGTCGACTGCCTGGATTTTAATAAAAAGATACTACACACTACATGGCATCCATCTGAAAATGTGGTAGCCGTTGCTGCTACGAACAACCTCTTCCTATTCCAAGACAAACTCTAGCACATCTGTATGCAAGTATGTTGATTTGAGTTTGCGTACACAAACCCCTCTCGATTATCGTCTCGAACTCGTGTCCGCGCCGGGACAATAATCTTATAGGGAGAAATGCTTTAGACTCTCGTAAATTCGTTTTTTGCTCGAAGCCCGAGCCTATGCGACAATGTATGCACTTGATAGCCCCCCCCCCTGTGGTAAGGATAACGTCTAGACAATAATAGTGTAGAAGAGGATTGTCAAATTGGTGACCCGCGACCTGTGCTTTTGTGGCTCACAACGACTTATATTTTGTACGAATCGAAAATATTGTCAAAATGTAAGCAATTTTAAATTTCTTTCTATATAATACATAGCGGGGTATCCACTATGATTGTTCGGCTAAAATGTGAAATTTAAAAATTGGATTAACTAAATATTATAATTCATTCGCTATTCTAAAATAATTGTGCCCGTGATTGATACTAGTTTGACACTTCTGGTGTCGGACAAGCAAGACGGTAATCTAGAGGTGTCTGTAGTTTGAAATAAGAACCGCATGTATGTATGTGGTTAGTATTCATCTCTTTCGTTGTAGATTATTCAACGGTATATATTGACGTGAGCAAAGACACGTTGAACTGAAGAGTCCCAGTGGAACCAACGGGTGTCTGAATTATGCTGACGAAAGTTGACTATTAACGCGTCAATGGTTGACTGACCGAAGAGTGGTGTACGTAGCGCCGTCCACGCAGCTCGCATATTCAAACACACTATTGTATACACAAAACATACAGATTTGCACGTAACACCTTGTCGCGCGTATATGTGTATATAAATGCATGCAAGCAGAGGCATATGCATAGCTCTCCAGACTACTAAAGTCCCGCTAGCTGAAATAAAACTGCACGTGGAATCATTGCCCACAGATAGAAAAAAAAAAAACAAAGAAATGTACAGCTCAACCAATCAACAGACTCGTGTTGGCGGTTATTATTTAATTACATTCGATAACAATATTAATATTCCCAGTTCACATTTATGGTAAAAAATTGTGCCACCACGCGATTTCAAATACTGCTAATGTACGCGACGTTTCCTTTCTACAAAAACGGAATCATTTGTTAAAGTAGTGTTTATATCAACAGGAGCAAACGTACAGAATTAGAAGTCGCTAGATGCGACTCGTGTACTTTCGGTACGTGCGCGTAGCGTACATAATAATACATTTACTTAATAAATTATTTGCAAAATGAGAATTGCCTAACAAAAGCGAAGAATAAAAAAAGAAAAAGGTAGTTACGGTCGTATGTGCCAATAAGATTTATCTGTATTAACTTGTCGCTATTTTATTCCAAATTCAGTATTGTTCTTCGTAAGTGTTCGTGTAATAGGAACCTGCGTCAGCAGTAGATAGTTAAATCAAAATGAAAACAATTTTTCGTATCGAAAATTACTTCGTTCTTAAGGTAAATATGTTTTCATAGTTATTAGCAGCGACGCTTATTGCATCTGAATACATAATATCGTTAGTTACCATTATGAAGAAAGCAGAGCTTTCGACATCTGAGTTTAGTCTTCTAATTGTCTTTATTTAGTAACAAAGAGAAAATGAATATTAAACAGTAGGCTTTCATTCGCGTATTTTTATTTTCCGAATAAAATATTTCATCAGGTGCACTTCTCGTGACACGTTAGTTGACAAACAGAAGAAATATTCGCCGATACGAGTCGAAGCGCGAAACGATGAGTCGAATTTCACATTATTACCAAAAACTCGTGGAAAGAGATTACTGTCGATAAATTGCATACATTAGCAATAATAAGCACGGGTGCGAAACAACATTCGTCGATTGCCGCTTTCTAATGGAAAATTGCTCTCCGCCCAGGAGACATAAGAAAACTGTGGTAATTATAGACGGAGTACAGATTGTCTAAATATTTCTTATCGATAAATTATTAACACTTATACACTTACACATATAAGCAGCGATTTCGTACACGAATAATGGTAAACATAAGAGACAGAAAAAAAAAGTGCATTTGACGATGGTAAGCTGGGCTTGCAGAGTTTATGTAAATTGAATATGCGCTAATCAACACGTATATTAGCGGAACGTAATTTTAACATTCGCGAAACCTTATATAGGGGACGAAATTCGAACGTAACAATAAAATCGAAAACATACGCGCGGTTTAAACGATTGCGATCAAGGTGAAATATACAAATTGAGATCTTTTCATTTTTTATCGATGCAGAACAATAGCGAAAGTTGTCTTCTGACACATGAATACCCCACATCGGTGACTTAAATTGTACGTGATCAAGAATTAGAAGTAAATCATTTTCACATGTACAAATAAGAACTCTCGAGGCGTAGATTAAAAAAACGATTTTCGAGGTTTCCTACCGGTACCACAAGCAATCATATATAGTTTTGTAATAAACAGAAGAAGAAGAAGAAAAAATATATATGGCCGCTATTTTAAAAGATTATTGTAGAAGGTTTGCTCGGACACGGCGGATTGTCCTTGATTTCATATAAAATACTCTGAAAGATCTGCTATATCGCCAAAAATAAACGTGATGTAAAGAATTCTGTTTTAACATTATGTGCTTCGAATAGTTTCACAATCAATCACATTCTTATAACGAACGGTGTAACATTTAAAAATTAAGGTTTTAAGTATCGCAAAAAAATTGATTGATTAGGCAGGGTTCTGTGGGTTGGATCCAAGAATCAACCGAGTCGGTATCGTGTTACATATTTCTTGCAACGCGAGTATAACACACGCATACCTGAAAATTATATGTGAATCTTTGCTGGTGCATCGCTTATAAAAGAAAAAAAAATTCGATCCCACTGTAACGAATAAGGAAAGTTTAATGTAATATTCACTGCAAATACGCGAACCATAATAATCGAGTACCAGGCCAATACTTATTACTCAAATACCTTTGTAACACAACGTTCAAACGGATTATGTACGCATGGAAAAAAAAAAAAGGTGAAAAAACGAATAAAAATACCAAAATCGTAATTGAATGCTACAATTATGATACATTACGAGGAATATTACGCGCGAACGGAACCGCGAAATTCGTTCTATGTTCGAACAAAACGTAGATTTATTTTTACATTAAGTATTAGTTAATATAATTATCGCTATTATTATTATTATTATTATTATTATAGGGACTCTGCGTTACTTGGTTGTTTTGTTAACTGCTATGCAGGTTTAGTCACGGTGATAATAATTTGATCGGTTCGGTAAAAAATAGGTAGCACGATGTCGACGATATGCGAACGAAAAAAATGATCGTGCTCTATGAGGTCGGAATTACAAAACATGATCGTGCGCGGTGAAACGCTTTCAGAGCTATGTCGTACAGAGGGTGTCCCATTAATTTCTGATACATCTGTGCGCTTCCTTTTAGTTGTACCCTCGAGAGCAAACTTGGATTCCGTTAGTGGAAAAAGTGCAGTATCCTACCACTTGGTAAATTTAATTCAAGTACTAAAATGTATGTTAATTTAGCATAAATTTCAGAAACTTTCGAAACCAAGTGGTGGGGAGGCCCTTCTCCTGCGCCACTTGCTAAATTCATGTCAGGTACTGAAACAAATTTGGAATAAATTTCAGTAATTTCCTATACCAAGTGATAAGAGGTCCTTTTCCTACACCACTTTTTTTTTCACCCTAGTGGAATCAGAGTTTGCTCGTGGGTGTACCATGATTCACTGGGGATACCCTGCTGCATTCCAAAGCATTAAAAGTGTGCAACGAAGAGCCCGGGGCTCCCGTTAAGATCGTTCTTTAACGTTCGCGAAGTTTATTATACAATAATGATCGGAGAGTAATACGGACAAAACGATTGAGAAAATCGATCACAATGAAACTAACCGCAGGCATACATAGAATCTCACTGAAACGCAATTTGTATCCGCTTGCTTTGTACACGGTGAGAGGAGGAAAGTGGGTGAAACGGAGGTGCCTCTCAGGCCCAATAGAATTACCTCTGAAATTCATTCTGTTAGAAAAAAAAAAAAAAAAAAAAGAAAACAATGCCTTACGACGTCGTATCATCGCTGCATCCGTGCATCGGACAATCCGAATTGACGCGAAAGAAAATAAAAGGAAGAAGTAGAAGAAGAACCGCTGCGCAGAGTAGAACTTTTGGCACGCAGGACCTGTCTCGTTGTGATAATAAACGTCATTGTATTACTAGCCGAATGATGGAGCTCTATTTTTTATTAACGTATCACATGTATTATTAGTCTACACTTAGCGTTTCTACAGCGAAGTACGTAGGGAGTCTTCTTACCTATCTTGCGTGAGCAACAAATTCGAAATCCAGATAGCACAAGACGCCTTAATAACGCCTTGAAGACGGCTTAAAGACGCCTTAGACCTAAAATCGCCGTAAAATGAACGTTTTCAAGGCGTCGTGTGCTATCTGAGAACGGATGTAGTACAATAGCAAAATTTTCGGCAACTTATACCATGGATCTCACTTTTTCACGTTGATCCATCGCACGCAATTAGGTAGAAAGAATGACCATGGTATCCAGCGTCGATTTAAGAATAATCGTGCCATAGAGCGTTACCGCCTAACGATATTGTTCTTTTTTACTCGCCACTTTACATTGTACCTTGGTCGATTTTATCGGAGAAATCGGTTCGTTTCGTTTCGTGAAAAATTTCATTGTCTGCTTGCACGAAGGCGAAGGATCACGGAACCGATGTGGTTTAAAGCGTTACGGCACGTGTTATAGGGGGCGAGAAGAATGCTGTAAAGGCATAAACAAACGAATAATTAACACTAAAAATTAGCGGAATCCGAAACAGTACTCGAGTTACAATAATTTTTATTTACTCCTGTCTTTTTTTCTCACTGTTCCACTTGATCGTGATTGATCCGATCAATTCTCGAGCGAGTCTCCAAGATGTCTTTTTTTTTTCAGAGCATCGACAGTTCACCAGAATCTTCGGGGTCGTTCGGGGTTTATTTCGTGTCGCATAATGTGCCTGAAGAGATGTCAGCGTTACCGAAAAAACGATTAAAATTCATAGTAAATGGTGGTCACTTTACAACGGTAAAGAAACGAACGACGAAGAATAAAACCAGAATCAATTCGGATAATGCTGGAGACGTATTACGCGGTCGATAAGATTCGTTGTAAATCCGCTGAAACTGTTTGGGAAGCAGGGGAAGAGAAATGAAAAAGAAACGAAATTTCAAACGGGTGTCGCAAATGAAAGACAGTTGTATTATAACGAACGAACACTGCGCTAAGCTCTAGATAAGTTATACATATAAATATATATATATATATAATATGTATATACGTATATATATATATATACATATAGATATACATAGTAGCTAGCTCGGAACGAATAACAGTATGAATATTCTGTACTCTGCACGTTTGTGTCGTTGCATGCATGTAAAGAGACAGAGGAAGGCCAATCACGTAATTGTTTAATTTATTATCTCTTTTGGGGATGAGACGTTGTTACACACGTTTAAGTATCGGATATATCAGGCGAGTACGATACGAAGTGCCAGTTTTACTTTAGAGCAATGTTTTGTTAAAGACAATGATAATGTTTTTCGACTCTTTTTACAGAATTTTGTATTTTCACTGTTTTCTAACCGTATATTCATTAATGCCTATTTAAGTAGTACACGCCTGAAAGGAAATATTCGGTTTTAAAGGTGACATGTTCTATTAATACTTTCGAGATCGAACATATGCTCCCAAAAAAATTTTGTTCTGTCTCCTAATTCCTGTCCCTTTTTATTCTTTTATCTTGTTATTGTAATATTGTTACAGTTTACAATTTCTCATTTTTACAATCGAACGATAGAGAATGCGTGATACTATTAATGAATAAAATTATGAATTTGCATAATAAAATTAACAATACTGAATCTCTAATTACGAGAATGTACATACATATATATGTGTATACACTTCTGTTGCATGTTCTTCTTTCTGTACATTGCACAAAGTTTCAGTTAAAAAGGAACGCTATTCGTTAGAACATTCATATGCAGGTTAGTGCAAACTTATGAACAAGTAGGATAGCACATTTTCCTAAGTATCAAATTACTTTGTAGAATCTTTCAAAATGGATGGTGTGCATAAACAACTGTTAGTCATTTTGAATTAATATTTAATTTTACACGTGACTGCCGTAAATATTTCTTACGCCAACTACGGCGAAACACTTAAGTTACCAGCCAATTAGTAACAGACTATCAGGCAGATCGTACCACAATACCATTTGATGTTTGGATATCAACGGTTTATAAATAACTGTATATACGTCTAAACTCAGCAATAACAAATTTAGTAACAAAAATGATTTACAAAATCCCGGTTCCACCGTGATTCCACTTAGCAAGGTACTACACAGTACATCTCACACACATGGGGTATCTTACGCATGCTCCGGGTTAGATGAGCCTACATTCTCACACACGGGGTCTCTGGCGTCCCTTGCGGGGGTTCTGTGACCCCAAGCTTTCACCACAGGGCTCTGGCACCACCTCCGGGGGTTCTATGTGGTTGATTTCGATAGCCTTTATACCACTGAACGGTCATCATTTTCCTTCGGCATGCATTACTTTTGAAGTTTAAAGAACGTACATTACTACTTTCCAGCGGCTGGGTACCAGTAATTATAATAACATTGTTAAAATCAAATTTGTTTGCAACGTTTGACACTGTATCTCGTCATGTGTACCCGGCATAGTTTAGTTTCGACAGCTCTTACACCGTTATACGGATAGCTTTCGTGTAGATAAAGCACTCAATTTGTAGCTGAAAGTACGTAGATTAATCCACTGTTATTGATAATAACAATAAACGGCCGGAACACTGTTAAAATCGCATTTAAACGCGGAGTACCACTATTTTTTGAATGGTGGCGCCATCCGTGGCGAATCGGTGAAACTGCTAACCAATTATTTCGCTAGCAGTTTCAGCGATTCGCCACGGATGGCGCCACCGGTCGAAAAAGTAGTGGTATTCCGCAATTAAATGCGATTTTGACAGTGTTCTGGTCGTTTATTGTTATTTTCAATGACAGTGGATTAATCTACGTTCTTTTAGCTTCAAACAGAATGCTTGATCAAGACGTAACGTGTCCATAAAACGTTGGAAGAGCTATTTAAAGTGAACTAAACGGGGTACGCATCGCGAGATAGAATGTCAACCGTTGTAAACAAATGCGATTTTAACAATGTTCTTGTGATTACTGGTTTTCAGCCGTTACAGAATAGTAATCTACGTTCTTTGAACTTCGAATGTAATCCATGACGAGAAAAACTGATGCTCGTTTAGCAGTGTAAATCCGATTGAAATATGTGACAATTTCATAACCACTAAACAGGCAACACTC
>NW_015374013.1:197581-198520 GCF_001272555.1 Dufourea novaeangliae | reverse complement strand
GCACTCGGGGTTGCCTCTCCATGAGGGTCAACGTTAATACAGGCATAAATAATTTTACTAATTCGGGGGTTCTGCAGTATTGAATCGATGCGTTAAGCCCTCAGGAACAATTTGAGACTAATGACGTTCATTTTGAACGCTGAATTACTGAGATATTCGCTTTTTTCTAGCATAAGGAATTTTCACTCACCTGTCGGTATGATTTGGCTAGCAGTTTGAGCGAATTGCCGCGGGTGGCGCCACTGGTAAAAAAAGTGGTACTCCGCGATTAAATACGATTTTAACAGTGTTCCGGCCGTTTATTGTTATTATCAATAACAGTGGATTAATCTACGTACTTTCAGCTACAAATTGAGTGCTTCAGCTAAACAAAAGCTGTCCGTATAACGGTGTAAGAGCTGTGCAAAGTGAACTAACCGGGGTACGCATGACAGGATACAGTGTCAACCGTTGCAAATAAAATGCAATTTTAACAGTGTTCTGGGCGTTTATTGTTATTGCCACTGACTGGAGATTAATCTACGTTCATTCAGCTACAAGTTGAGTGCTTGGTCAAGACGAATCAGTCGTTATAGGGTACTAATCTACATTCTTTAAACTTCGAATGTAATGCATGACGAACAAGAGTGTTGCCTGTTTAGTGGTTATGAAATTGTCACATATTTCAATCGGATTTACACTGCTAAACGAGCATCAGTTTTTCTCGTCATGGATTACATTCGAAGTTCAAAGAACGTAGATTACTATTCTGTAACGGCTGAAAGCCAGTAATCACAAGAACATTGTTAAAATCGCATTTGTTTACAACGGTTGACACTCCATCTCGCGATGCGTACCCCGTTTAGTTCACTTTAAATAGCTCTTCCAACGTTTTATGGACACGTTACGTCTTGATCAAGCATTCAGTTTGAAGCTAAAAGAACGTAGATTAATCCAATG
>NW_015374013.1:70517-197568 GCF_001272555.1 Dufourea novaeangliae | reverse complement strand
AGTGGTACTCCGCGATTAAATGCGATTTTAACAGTGTTCTGGTCATTTATTGTTATTTTCAATGACAGGGGATTAATCTACGTTCTTTAAGCTTGAAACTGAATGCTTGATCAAGACGTAACCTGTCCATATAACGTTGGAAGAGCTATTCAAAGTGAACTAACCGGGGTACGCATGGCGAGATACAGTGTCAACCGTTGCAAATAAATTGCGATTTTAACAGTGTTCGGGTCATTTATTGTTATTATCAATAATAGTGGATTAATCTACGTACTTTCAGCTACAAATTGAGTGCTTTATCTAAACTTCCTAAATTGATATCAAAAGTAAATTCTGTAATCTCCCCTGTATAAAATGGCGTATCGTCCGGTTGCAGATTGTTGTAATTGTTTTGAAGTAATAGCAGTCCAGATGTTCGATCATACACGCAAAGTCGTGTAATTTTTATTTCAAAACAGTTTCTTCCTCTCTTCGTCGATACAAATTCGTCCTTTATATTCACATTAAATACTCGATGCTTTTTCACGTGAGCAAATTGTGGCACCTCAATAAATAATGATATAAACATCAAATACGTTTGCAACGTGTTACGTTGATTGAACGGTAAACCGCATATGACGTGCTTCTATTTTCCGTTTCTTCGGAAGAATAATCACGTTAAAATGCTGCCGAACAGGATTGCAGGCGACGGACAAACAGCAGCGATACAAAAAGCTGAAGGTAATTGAATAAGCGATATAAGAGTAGAGAAATGAAAGAATACTGCGTGTATTTTTCTACATGCTGGCTTACATGTCCTTAGAAAAAAGAAACGGGGTGAAACGAAATCAAAATACTGTTGAACATAGAATGCACGTTGTATTAACGTATAATACAAGCAGCTCGTGTTTTTCTTTCACAGTGGCTGCTTTCTTTTTTATCGATAAAAAGGAACTTGAGTCAACATAAGAGACAATAATAATAATAATTAGTCATTATATAATAATAATAATAGTAATAATAATCATAACGCGTGTATAGCGTAAAAGATCGAGGAGATATACGAGGAAGCGTACGTCCATGACAAGAATTCCGAAACTCAAAATAAGCTCGAACTCTACAAACGACTGATTCGAGCATTTTTTAAATTCTTTCCGACATGTACGGAACTTCCGCGCGTTTCTCTGGAACCCTAAGGAACCACTTGTAGCTGGGTTAGGTCTTAGTACATCGAGGACCACAAACAGACGCGTCTAAAATTATAGAGGTAAACACAACCGCCCTGATCTCTCGTCGTTAGACATTAAATATGCGGATTAAAAATACCCCGTTCGATTTTAAAAATCGTAATCCTTTTTATTCTTCCAGTCAAACACAATATACTTTTGCGTATTCATTTGAAATTTGTAAAGTCGAAGGATTCTTCGGTAATCTTTCCTTCCATCCAAGTTCTGCAATTCAAGTGAGGTCATATCGAAGTTCTTTGTTTCTGTTCTTTTTTTTTTTTTTGTTACCCGTTCGAAGGGAGATCCTCGATGCGACAAGAACGCCTAAAAGGGAGAAGAGAGGAAGGGAAAGTGGTTGCGGATGCCGGATTAATTGCGCGCGCAATTTAAAGTTCCTTCTCGATCTTGATCAGCTCTGCGATACCGTCGTGCATCTCCTTCACAGCCTGGTACTCGGTCAGGCCGAGGCGTCGTTTGTTGGAAATGTCGTAGATTCCACCCTCGGCTTCGGTGTGCTCTCCGCGTGTTCCGCGGACTTGAAGATTGAACTTGGAGGCAACCTCCTCGAGCTTCTCCTTGTTCGCGGCCAGCTTGGGCACCTTGATGTGCACGGAGGCGCGCACCGTGGTGCCCAAATTCGTTGGGCAGAACGTCAGGAAACCAAGACGATCGTTGTGGGAGAACGGTATCCGCTTCTCGATCTCGTTCACGGCGGTCACAAGACGTCGGTAGACCTAAACCAGGACGAAGAATAGATATTTGCAAATTGCAAAGTTACATTCTATAGGAGTTGATGAGTTTCAATGCGAAGTAATCTGTTCGAAGCTTTGTAACAATATACAGAGAACACATTCGAATCCCAAACGACAGACGAGGTATAGGAGTAGACATTTCATCCAATGTATTTTCTGGGCCCACTTTTCTGGAGTGACGTCGCCACCATTTCCATTTTAGTTTCACTACGCACCGCAGGTTCACCGTTCTCATAACATAGAGGTCACTAAAATCACAGGGTTTTTAAGGTGTCGGTACTAGAAGGTTTAGATTGGCCACCAATTCCCACAAAATGAAAAGTCTATTCTTATACCTCGTCGTTGCTTGAACGCAAAAATTTCCGAAAGACTAATATTTCTACCTGTCCAAGATCACCACCCATCTGCATGGAGATGATACGTAAGTGATCTTCCTCATTGCACCAGACCAAGAATGTCTTGGCATCGTTATGGAAAATACCACGGCCTGTGGGCCAGAATCGGCAAGCGTTTGCGGCCTGCAAGAACCGATCGCCTTCCTTGAAGAGGAAATGGTCGTCGATCAGCTCGGATAGAGTGTTGGAGACTTTCTCTTCCATCTCCTTGTACTGAGCTTCGGTCAAGCAGGGGTTGAACGGGTAACCTTCCATGGAACGTCCGCATCTCACACGAGTGGAAACGATGTATTCACCCTGCAGAAATAAAGCGGTAGTCAGTAGGTTGTAATTAACGGTGCAAATAATTAACAAGAGTTGCCGATCTTTTTCTTTCTTTCGGTACTAACAGTGGGGTCAAGGTTTCCAAGGGTGTCGACGTCGCCGAAATCTTTAGGTGGGTGCTTGTCAGTCTTCTTGAAGCCACCATGGTAGTCTTCGATAATGGGGTCGAAGAGGTCAGCGAAGACCGTGTAGGACTCGGCATCAGGAGCATATATACCGACGCCGGAGTCAGGGTTCTCGACACCAGACTGAATCACATCGAGAAGGCTGGAGCCAAAAGAAGTTTTTTTCGTCTTCAGCTGATCGAACACTTCCTTCGTCAGATACTTCTTCAGCAATGATTTGCTGTCAGATCCGGACACCTTAGTGAAGCTAGCCTCGAGCTTATCCAGAACTGCCTGGTCGACCATATTGCTGTTTTTCTTGCTGTAACAATGATGGAAAATTATTATATATTATTCAGTGAACGAATGATTATTGGTACGAAACAATAACCAATCACGTGACACTTGTGTATGCTTGGTTTTTCGAAAAATTGTACGTCGACCATTCGATTCGTTAAGACAGATTTTCGTCACCGATATATTCCCAATACTTGAACAATATTAAAGGCAATATTAAATTCCCAATATTTTCACAGTTATTTTACATTAAACAATTAGTAGGTTACTACCAATGAAATTTAAACGATTTCTGTAGCGAACAGTGAAATACATAACGGTTCTCGTTACTGTCAAGGTGTTGAATAATCAATCAACAATGGTCTCCGATGAGCTCGTTGAAATCATTATCATAGTATCTTATCTCTGCGGTTTCGCGATTATTTGCCCGCATTAGTTATAGTAGATTATCAACAATATTCGTGAAGATAACAATTGTTCGTTATCACAATGAAGTGCGGTGCCTGAGGATAACATTAGTATTATTGAACAGATATAATATCGCTCTTTAGCGCGTTCAATGCCGAGCAAAATACAAAGTTTTGGTGGCTGATACTCTCTCTGGACGTCCTCAGGATTGGCTTAACAACGTAACACGATCGGTTATTTCTTTACTCGCGAGGAAAACAAAACAATTAACACTCGACCTTTAAAATAACCTTTGACCGTTAGTATAAATCTGGCTAAAGGGGACCTACGAAACGAGCAACAGATTTCCAAGTCTTCGCGTTACTCACGTTCGTATCAGCCTGAACGGCGCTCGAATTGTACAACGGGCCAAAGGTCGTGTTAGGGCTTCGTTCGAGGTGCAGAGTGTTTTCAAAAGCTTGCACGGGAGCATCGAGAACTCGTCGGCTAACGATCGATTCCTGATGAGATGCCAGCAGCCCTTAGGGGCACGTACTTTCCGACCACGGGTACCTCGTGCGTGCTTTACGAAAGGATGCATCATCTCGTTATTCGCCCTTCGTGGCTCCTATTAGGGCTAACGCGTGGTAACTGTTCCCGAGAGCAAACGAATCACGTGAACATGGCGTTCGGAAAAGTTACAGTTAACATCTGATCGATCGACGAGGGGCAGAGGGGCCAGAGACAAATTTGAACATAGTCAGAAATCACTCGAGTAATGGATCGATCAAGATAACAGAACCTTAAATCATTTCCAATTAATACAGTAATTTTTACTTCATTCAATGTATAAGGTATCTTAGAATTCAGGTTAGAACGTTGGTAAATCGAGGATGCTGCGTTGAAACGCGGATTTCCTTATCGATGCCAGCTTAGGCATTGGAATTTCGGGCATTGAACACCATTGGTACACACATCGTGCGTTCGGTGCCGAGGGCGTGTGTCTTCGTCGGTGGTGCACACTGTGAGTGCTTCGCTCGAACTCGGAAGGGAAGAACCACAAACTGTTCGACTTCGATTTTAACGGGGTTTCGTAAAATGATAGTACACAGGTTAAGAATTATATTTGTGAAATATTATATGTAGATATTCGATAATTTTTAACGATGTAAACAATTGAAATTACGTAACCTTAAGATGTACTACGAATATACGTGAAACTTATCGAAGGTACAAGCTTATTGCAGAATTTCAAGTGTTTATTTATACTATTGTCTAAATATTAAACGTATATTTTGAAAATATTCCTTTTATATTCTATGAATATTTAGTTTATATTTCCTAAACATTTATTTTATCTGGGTATTGTCAGTCAGATTTTCTGGCTTTTTCGAATAATAATAAACATATACGAAAAACTCTTCTCGACCGAGCACGAGCGAAATTGTAGTTCGTGGGGCACGTAGTATGTTTAAGAGAACGTGCAGTGTGTGCTTGTGTGCCAAATACGTACTCGTCCTCGACAGCCGTCTCATCCGTCGACTCGCATATGCCCATCACCGACGTACATACGCCCATTGTCGACGATTATGCGCCCGATTATGCCTCGATTATCGCCCCGGGCTATGGCGTCTATTTATAAGCGACACGACGAACTGTTACGGCCGGTTCCTCTCTTTTCTCTCTCTGTCCTGTGTGTGTGTGTGTGCGTATCACCGAATAGAATTACTTCAGGCCGACGGTAAACGCAAGGATGCCACCTCCCGGTGTCGAGAAACAGGACCACGGTCCCATCATCGTGTTCGAGTACTTCCTGTCGAATTTATTCTTGCCGGTTTCTATTCATCGATACCAATGGCGCGACCATAGAATTCGTTGGTTTCGTGAATTCAGCGTTAGGTACGTGTGTACGTGTTGGTGGTGCTGTCGAACCACCAATCATCGGATTAACAATTTTAAACCTCGTCTAAATGATACGTACACGCTCAATTTTACTGCACAGTACAGCCGAATTGGGCAGGAATTATACTGAAATAATACATAGTAGCAATATCGAAAATTGTTATCATCCTGGCGTTTAAATAGCGAATGAAATTTATATAATTTTTGCATAATTATTTCAAAGAGATTTAATACTAAGAATATTAAAAATAAAAATATAATGATTTATTCAAGGAATATTGTTTTATTATAAAAATTAGAATTTTCACATTTGATCAATGAATAATTGCACAATACTTTCCTTCATCTTTTATTCGTTATTCGAATTTTTTTTACCTGGATAATGAATTTGCCAATTTTTACCCTACAGTAAGCACGTGAAAACAAGATATTAATAAAAAAAAGATTGATTACTAGCACTGTAGAACGTATAACATTTTCTATGTCCCCATACATTCTTACTGCACGAACACTTTTGTCCCTTGCTGTTACCTCTTGATTATCAGTGTGTGTGTGTGTGTGTGTGTGTGTGTGATACTTTCGTACAAAATGTGCATCAGCGAGAGCAAACTGTGACCACAGAGTTTTATGTGTATCGTTCGAAATGCAAATCAAATTTCTCAGATGACCTGCTTCCCCGTCCACGCCCCTACGCAACGACGAAGGGTTAACCCTTATGTGCGATCCAACAGGGGTTAGGTCTCTGGCTACAATAATCGCCCCGGGTATACACTCGTCGAAGCTCCTTCGCGTTCACCTCGAGAGATCGGTAATATTATACACAGTGTACTGAAACGATATACAAAAAGTCGTGAAAAATTAATATTCCATTGCAAACCGTGCACTTATCCAACCTTCAAATAACAAGTAAAGGCCACAGTTCCGTTAATCGAAAACCCCTTTGGCTGTTCCTCCTGACGATTCCATAAACCTTAACCTCAAAAATCCACTCGAATTCCCCTACGACAATCCTCGAACTCCCTAATTCACGTGCACCTTGAAGTGACTATATCCACTACCCACAAACACAGTACAGTAAATCCTCGATGAGTGTTCGATTCCCAGATGTAATGCTGCCTTTTTAATGAGGTTTAACACAGCGATAGAGCATAAAATTCTGAAGCCAAATGATATTTCTTCCATTCGTATATGGCCATTAGTTTATGAAATGTTCAGTCCTGAGGAGCTTTCGAACACTCAACGAGGATTCTTTGTATCATATTCCCCGCGCGTCTGATCTAACACACTCCTGCATCACTGAACGCCGAGTAGGAACATCCCCCCTCACTGCTGTGTTAGTCATACGAATATACATACTCATCAGTGGATGTGGTATCCTTCGAAGTGCATCCGCCCATGACGACGATGACGACGCCCCGACGTGAGGGAGCGAGAGAACGAGGGTGGAGGAAAGGGAAGAAAAAAAAGATATATATCGAAGGCGCGCGAACCACCACCCGTTCTGTTGTTCACCTCCGATAAACTACTTCACCACCACACCTCTTCGTTTCTATATCCTGTTCAGAGTCACTCTCGTGACACAAGGTCCCCACCGACGACGCCGGAAGTTCCACGGGGTTGGGTCCTCTCGGAGGACTCGCGCGCCTCGTCGACGCCTCGCGAAGCAAAGATGGACGGAAAACCGAAACGCGTGTTTCCCACGCGCAACACAACACACACTCGCTCGAAATTATTCTCTACGTCCTGTCCGTGTCACTTCCGGTCTTCGTGTGGTACGTAGTATCGAGGGGTAGCCACCCCTGTGTCAGCGATATCGAACGTCGGTTTAATAAAATATTTGCACTTTCCCCCTGTACAATCGGGATACTTCACGGTACAATGTCCCTCGAGGATTGCTTCCGATTCCGTGTGACTGGATCGTCAAATCGACGATTTCCCTGGTATATATACTGTTGAAAACGATCCGATCTTCAGTGTCTTTCCCCTCGATTTATTCTTTTACGAACACGCTGCTCTCGAAACGATTGGTAAGACGGAATTTAATTGGAATTGAAGCGGATACGATATTATTCAGAATCAGTTGTTTCCCAGAGCAGCGTATTCTTTCGGTTGCACCGACTGACTAACGTAGTGGTCAACGGTAAATACAAGTATAATACGTATAACAACAAGTATAACAAGCAACACGACCGATCGAAAAATTGAGAATTCGCTTCTAGCACGATCGGAACCCCGGTGATCGTTGATCACTTCATGGACGGTATAAAACAGAAACGAAGGAAAAACTGCGGAGTGAACAGGTGAGACCGGCGAAGGAGCGTCACACGGGGACCGGCAATCGCGATCAATGCGTTCCGCCACACTGTTGTATGCTACAAGTCCTTTTCCGTTCGCGGGTGAAACTCTCGACAGAGGGGAAAAACACTATGACACGACCGTCGATCGATATCGATACATGCGACTAACTTCCAGTCAAAAATCAATCGAAAAAGGTAGTCGGTGCAACCGAAAAAGAATATCCTTTCGTTCCTTCCCTTACTTACCGGCCTACGAAAGGAAATCGAAACTCGACAAATCGGGCGGGGAGACTCGAGTTAAAAAAGTACTCGAAGAAAAAAACCACTGTACAAATCTCCTGGTCGTCGAAACGTGCGCGTTTTTCCGTCGCTCCTGCAGGATAGTTCCTCTTTTTTCTCTTTCTCTCACACGTATATTCCTATCTTGCTTGCTACTTATCTCGCGTATCCTTCGAGAATCAACACGACTGTCGTGTGTCCTGCACGTTCTGTACCCGTGCAACAGAAACGACGTTCGTACGTCTCTCGAAACGTGTAACCAATTACGAACCGTAGAGGAATCGAAGCCTCTTTTACCCTTCCCTCGTAGAGCGTGTTGCGTTAAGCACACCGTGTGTTAATAAACCCGTAGTAAAAACGCTCCGCGTGCGGTGTGTGAGATGCGAACACTACAGTCTCTACGCTATCACTAAGCAGCAGGCATTTCTGCGTGCCGTGGATCTCTCTCTCTAACGCTATCTCGCTTTCCTCGTTCTCTGTCTCGCTCTCTAGGCCCCGCCCCCCACCCCTTCGCAATTCACGTCGCGTACCGTTCACTTTCTAGCGGGTGTCTCCCTCGCTCAGCCGATACATACGTCTCTGTTCCTCGCAGGACGAGACCGTTTTAACCTCTCTCTCTGTCTCCATGCTCCTGTCATTATTTCTCTCTCTCTTCGTTTTAAACGACTCCCTCCGCCCTGTTTCGCAAACGTCTCTCACCCCCGTAGGATATCCACCACAGTGTTCCACTCTCGCTTTTCCTACTAAGTCCATCTCGCTTCTTTTTCCATCCGTGTCCCATCATCCCGTTCGTCCCCTCCCCCCTCCATGGTCTCGCCGCGACGCATCTCTCACGATCGACGGTTGTCTCGTTCGCTCCAACCGGAAAGAGGTTAGTTCGAGCGGGACAGATGTCGTACCTGTTCCCCTCCCACATAGTGTGTGTATCGCTCTCCTTCGGCTGCTCCTCGGTTCAGGGTGGGGCACACCACCGGCGGCGCGTCCGTCCACCACGGAAGGATACCCGGTCGATAACACGCACCTCTACACCCACACAAGCACCCGGCGGAGAGAGCCTGCATGCGTGTGTCCTCTCTGTCCGCGAATGTATGCGTGGAAAATCTCACACGCGCTGCTCTCTCGTTTATGTATACACGCGTATAGCCCACTAGTGGCTGAATCGTCGTAGCAGTTTTCGGCCCTCCTTGTGACACGTAATAAGGGTTAATACACCCCGCCCTAAAGTTTCGCGCTTAGCCGGAGGAGCTTGTCGCGACGGTTATACCCGTTTGTATTAACACGCCAGAAAC
The DNA here is from genome assembly GCF_001272555.1 of Dufourea novaeangliae. Classification (NCBI taxonomy): domain Eukaryota; kingdom Metazoa; phylum Arthropoda; class Insecta; order Hymenoptera; family Halictidae; genus Dufourea; species Dufourea novaeangliae. The sequence continues at coordinate 188,337 of NW_015374013.1, read as the reverse complement.
ATCGGTATTGAATCTATACTGAATTAATGTGTGTAATATGTAGTAATATGTTTAATATAAAATGCAATATAGCTTAGTATACTGTAATATGAAGTGTAGCAGTAATTGGATTTTAATAATTGTAAAGTAGAAAATCTGGAATCCGTCATTTTAACGGGTTCGGTAGGTTTATTGTTAACACGACCATCGGAAGTACACACAACCAGAGTTGGGCGAAATGTAATTTAATTACAAAATCCAAATCACAATTAGAAAGTAATTGCAAGACAATTATTACAATTGCATTGTAATTAACTATACTAAAAACTACAATGTAATTGCAATTTAAATTTTGTAATTAGATTACATTTTTTCCAATTCTCGGGGCAACCTATGTCCATACCTATATTGAAAGATAACAGCTCGATAGGATTTACGGAGATTTGTCCGATTACCGATTGTTTCCACCTTTCTTCGGACAGACTCGAACGTGTCCGCGATCGAGCTTTGCAACTTTCTCGATTTTTGCACGGGGAGGTTGGGGGAAACCGGTGTGTCGAGAAATTCTGGATCAGGAAATCTCCAAAGGCCTCTGCCCCGTCTACTTTCAACGATCTTTGGTAATAGTTCACAATTTTCAAAGTATTGAATAGTATTTTAAATATTAAAATTTTATTTTGGGTCGCCCGCGACCCCACGGTGTTACTAACTAAGAAATGGAAGGATATCGTTCTAAGATTAACGCGTTGACTGTCGCAGTGAAAAAGGCCGTGTGTAGCCAGACACGCTGCATTTTGTTTTTGAAGAACCAAGTTTTCGAAAATGTATGCGTATAATTAGTTGAGGCTGCTGGTCTTGTTTTAACACTAACCCTACCGACCGCCGGTCAAATGACCGGTTTTTAATACGGTACAAATAGGTATATAAAAGTCTCGGTACGGTTAGTGTTAAATTATGTTGCGATATTAAGGTTGCATAAAGTTTAGGACGGTATTTATATAATCCAGCCCCCTTTGCAATGTACGCATCACCCATATTTGGACGACATGGTAGTCAAGGTATTAACAGTTGAAAACGGGGACTCATGTATCGGGAACGACATTTTCGAGTGTTTCTCAGGATCATCGAATGCCCGAAGGGATCTAGGTCTCACGTGGTACGACTAAATCGTCCATCATTGTTCATTGACGGAATTGTTTCATCGATGTCACTGGCGACGAGTGATAGGGGGAACTAAACTAGTCAAGGTGCAATGGAGGTGCACTGGATCCCATTCGTGAACGAACGATTATTATCCGGATAATGATAAAGGGTATGAACAATTGTAAGATCTCATTTTTTTTTATCCAAATAACGTATGCATCACTGTGCATCCCACGCGAAAATATTCTTCCGGTTCCAAAGTAGAGTAATTCCTTTACACCACAAACACTACACACGTGCAAGTGGTATTATTTAATATAAAAATCATCCTACCCTTTAAACAATCAATTTTTCCTTAATATCCCATTAACGAAGCCTCGGATAACATTCTTCCTAAGAAAAAACTCGTTCCAAATCGCCACACGAGTGACCTATTTCAGGGAGCAACAAAATTTTTGTTACACCCTGTGCAAAATTTTAAACAAGTCTAAACATCATCGTGAAATTTTGATTTTCCATCTAGCCTAATCCCTGGAAGCTGGCTGGAGGAGCTCGTTATATGGAATCGGCTGTGCTCGGGGGCGAGATTTAACCAGGGTGAAAAAGCAACGAGCATTCGTCTCTTCGCTGCCCCTTCGTAAATTTTTCGCGTTACCCTGAAAAGGCCCCGCGTGACGAGAAGATGAAAGAACGACGAGGGTGCAATGAGAAACACAACACGTGCTTGGTATAAACACAGAGACACTTTGTTTCCTATTGTTTCGCTTTGTTCGCTGGCTGGTCAACTTGCGGCCCCACTTGTACCCTCGCTTCGGGTCACGGCCAATGTTTTCTTTTGAAATTCCAAGTGACACTTTCCACATCTTCTCCACTAATCTTTTTGATTAGATCGGTGGAGTACTAATTAACGAACCCTCGTTATTTTCGTCGTTTTAATTGAAAGATGAAATCCGTGAACCGTGGCTGATGTGGGCAGGGACGGCGGTTCTAGCAAAACGTGAGACGATACGAGAAGTTGAACGACGTGGGAGAAGAGGACGGTATATAGAGGGGTCATATAAAAGTGATTACGATCTACCGGCTCAAGTTTCAATAATGTCTCGACGATAAAATTATCGTAATACCGTGTGTTGCGTGTTATCGGTAGGCCTGATAACGGCCCCCACGACTATTCAACTTGTCCCGTAATCACGTCGGCTGTGTCTCGCTTCTTTAAGGCATGATCGAATGATAACGCGATCGATGGCCTTGGCGATCGTGGTTCTTTATATTCACAGTGATTTTGGTCAGTGAGACTAGGAAAGCAAGAATTATTGATAAGATTACTTTGAGTTGAAGTGGAATGATTCTTTTATTCTTCAACAGGGGAGAAATTTTAATTGTTCAGCTGAGAAATTAAAATTTCTTCTAATTGGCAAGCAATGAACCGGAACATGAACAAGCTCCAGTATATTAGAGAAGTACCATATGGCAAGAACCAGTGTCAGTGTGTCTTTTTCAACCCCCCCGATGAAAAGAATTCCACAAGGATGCGGCTTACACCCGAAATCCTCAATAGTAAGAACTGTATAAAGAATAATTAACTTTAACTGTTTCGGAATGCAATTAGATGACTACAGATGACTTACAAATGAGTAGATTACGGATTTTATGCATTTATAGCCAATAGGACATTGTGTAATAGAATAGAGAAAGAACTTTTGGCAGATGTTAAGTGTTTTCGACTTTATTCTGAACCCAATAAGATGCATAAGAAAAGAAAGAAATTCTTATCTTTGTTGTCTTAAAAAATTATTTCAAAAATGTTATTTTACATAAAAATCCGCAGTCTACAAATGAGTGTCTGACTCGATTCGCCAATTTCTAGACTGATCGAAGAAAAAAAAATTGCACAACGTGTTAACTAAAATTATGCACGATAGAATTCAATGGTGTTCGAGAATACGGTGGCAATATCCTGTCACGTCACCGTCGCATTATTTGCACTGTGATCCACGTGGAATACAAATTCGTCTGGGAGGGTCTTATTTGGAAGCGATTATGAAAGGCTTCAACGATTGGTCAACTTTCGATTTGCGGCAACGACAAAAGAAGATAAACCGATTTAATGCCCGAAATCATTAAAATATTAATTAAAATTTAAATGTTCGCGTAAGAAATGGCACTGTTATATTTGTTAACAGAGGATCACCACCACTGATTTTTCTCCGATAAAATATCTATCATCGTAAGACTCATCGGATATACCAGAAATTGAAACGTGAGCAATGATTCTATGAAAAGTGATCGGAGACACCACTCCAAGGTTGGTCGTCACGGTTACAGAGCCTGGTAATGAGTAATCGCACTTTAAGACCAGAATTAACGTTAAGGAACTAGCTTTTACAACATAACAAATCCCTAAACCATAAACTGTTTGATTACTCAATGAGAAATTAATGTTTAAACTATAAAGAAAAATTGAGAAAGGTTGAAAATAAGTACAATTTAATTATACATTAGCTTTGAAGTAATAAGATAACTGAGTGTTTTAAGATACAATACATATATTGTTGAATTGTCGATCTTCATTTCAGAAATTTCTTTCAATAATATTCCGTTGGGAATAAACTTAAAAAAGCCATTTTTATTTCATGAACCGATTAAAAATTAGTGCCCGATCAAAATACTAGTTCCTTAACGGTACGCAGGATGGTGTCGGTTTCCGCGGATAGCTAAAAGCACCGAGTCCATTTAAAAAGAAGGTCGTCCCACAAAGAACATTACCATACGGAGACACGGTATTACACTCGAATGTACCAAATATTTGCCGACGATTATACGAACGGTAAATATTACGTTATCGCAGCCATCTGCAGTTTGCGCTCTTTAAAGTGGAATATCGAAATTCTCCGTTCTGAGCACACACAAGTTTCGCGTTGTATGATAACGCGCACCTCTAAATTTCATTCTGTCGATCGAATAATCGATTAAAGAAACTTGCCAAATAAAATATCCAGTGACGAAATTCACTTTGTAAACTGTGTTCAGTTAACAATTATTCGAATAAAATCGTTCGTGTCTGTAAGGTTAGGACGATCTTCAACTAGACCGAAGAGAAGGCGGGGATTGGTCGTTGGAACGGAGTAGGAAATGAACCGGACAAGTCTCGCGCACGATTCACCGGATGCAGTCGTTTCAGGCTGGCTTGGCTAATTCGCCGAAGGAATCGAGTCGAATTATGCGAAATTCCAAGCAAGCTGTATCGCCGTTTCCGTCACTGATCGACTGCCCTGAACTCACGACACCTCGTCGAGGCAGAAGCTTCGACTCGTGGAATGCAATTTATTTTACGAGGTGAAACAAATAAGAAAGGAACGAATAGAACGTTAATAAATGGGACTTTAGAACCGTGAACGATTAACTTTTAATGGAACATTCTGATTAGACTGCGGATTTTATGCATTTATAGTCAATAGAGATTTAGAATTAGCGAATTAAAATTAAATTAGCAAATAGGAAATAAAATTAAACTTTGTGTAATAAAATAGAGAATGAACTTTCATCTTATTTAAAGTGTTTTCTACTTCATTCTGAACCCAATAAGAAATTTAAGGAAAGAACGAAATTCCTATCTTTGCTGTTGTCTTAAAAAATTATTTGAAAAAATGTCATTTTGCATCAAAATCCGCAGTCTAATTATGATCTCCGACGAATTTCGGAGTCACGGATCATTTCTACAGGCTGTTTAAAAAGTTAATAGTAACTAACATTTTCGAATAACTCGATTGTTATTTTTCGTTCCTTTCCTCGAGCTTCATATAATCTTCCTAGGAGCCGAATATCCTTTGAAATGATACAATGTTTCTGTATGCACACCGAACGTTCGGACACGGAACTCCTCAATTGGGAATCGCGTCAAATGTCGTGAAAAATAGCTCTTTAAAAGCCGCCCACGCAAATTTCTGAAGATATTCTTGCGATTAACCTGTATCCGGTTACGAAGTTCATGAAGATAAATTACCATGCACTGTAAAGTTGACATTTTATCATTCGAGGACAAGAAATCTCTGTTATAAAAAAGAAGAGAAATAATAATAAAATACTAGAAACATATTAATGTTTATGCAAGTTACGGTTTTTTGTGAGATATTTTACGGAAAGCAAGACGGAAGAAAAATGTACTTTAATAATTAAGGGGCCCCTTCTAGGTAATAATAAACTAAAGATTAATTTTATTAAGATTAGTTTTACAATCTAGCAGAAAGTGTAAATATATGAAATGTGCAGTCTATCATTTTGTAACCTTAATCGATTTTACCGACAGAACTAGTCAAACTGCATGGTGGCGCACCCTGTGGGCAATTGGCGGAACCCACTTGCAACTACTAGGTGCACGCGCGGGAAAATTGAATCGTGATTTGTGACATCGTTTAGTATGTGCATGCTTTTGGTAGATTATCTAACACGAGTAATTGCGCAAGTCGATTAACAAGAACACAATGTTGTACTTATAGCTACATATATGTACATAAATTTCAGAATACGTTACAAATGAATTATTACATCAAAATAAATATATCTGATGCTACAAAATTGTCCTCCGTGGAAAATTTTTGTACGAGACACATTTAAATCGAAACATATATTTAAAACAAGATGACAAACAAGTCGTTGCTTGAGGCCAGTTAGCCAACTTGTATTTTTAAGCTCTCCTAACTTCACGACTGGTGCCAATTATTAGCTACTAAGTTTACATTTGTTCTCTTTTGAACAATCCATATTAGAAACTTGGCGTCAAATATGATTGTTTTAATCTTGATCGTTACATTGCTTTTAAATAAACAATTCTCAACGCGTAGGATCGTTTTATTTCGCATTCCCCGATAGTAATACCAGACTTGAATTCCAGTGTCCATTATCTCAATAAGAATGGGTTATGTTGCCACATAAACTATCGCGTGACCGTTCCAAGAAAACTTTCCGTTGCACGACAATTTCCCACGAACAGAGTTCAAGAAACAATTTTTAATTCTGACACGCATTTCAGACCATTCGAAACCAGTACCACGTGTGAGTTGCTAATGTCAAGGACAGATGGAAAAGGCACCGATAAAATGGGTTGGTATGAATTATTCGGGTAGATTATAGTCTGCAAGAACCTTCCGGCGCAGTGTGCACCTTTCGAACGCTGTGTAAATTCTTTGCTGAATACATGATGCCAGAAACTACTAAAATATTGAAGGTAGCCAAGGTCAGTCGACAATTCCAGGTTCCCCTCGAGTAGAAACCTGAGTCTCCGCGTCCCTGACGCTTATATACATTGTAATTTTAAAGTTATAATACACAGTTCTGTGACATATACACTTTGGTATGCATACAATGATGGAAGATACGTCCTTTTTCCGTTGCCAGTGTTAGAAAAATCATTATCCTCTAAAAATAAGATTCTATTCGAGCTTTTCTAAATCCGGTTAATTCACTGAAACCACCATCGGCCGAGCGAACCTCTAAATTTATCTTCAACATTTTCATTGATATTTCATTATCCTGGAATAGATTGCTGGGAAAGGGACGAAACGAAAGCGTAAATATCATTTTCACCGACTGCGATATACCTCAAACTTAAATATCACAGGCACGACACACGTGGCAGATAGATATCCTGAATCGATATCAACGATTCGTTGGACACTATGGTTTAATCGGAACATAACTACACTACTAAACGCTGTGATACGTTATTCGAGCACACAGACCACGTCTGACCTTCAGGTAACCACGAAACGTTTTATTCCACGTTGTGGTTAGCACGAGTTAAATTTAACTCCATACACTGCAAAATACGTCAAAAGGATTCAGACAACTAACAATAGAACGTGGTTATTACATAATATAGGGTACAGTATCACACCAGTAATGAAGTGTACAATGCTGTGTTGAAACTAAAGGCAAGGTATATGATACTTTGTATTAATCCTCGTACAACGAATGCACGGAATATCTGGGAACCTAAAAGAGACCTCCTATTATATGTATAGGAAAAAGTTGTTTAGAATGATGGCCTTGACAACACATTTCAAGTTCATTGAAATCGGTACTGAAGTCCATGTTCTAAATAATTACCAAATTAAGTTGGAAACATGAGAGAGGGATGGGGGTTAACCAAAAATGAATGGAAATTCTCGAAGTCATTGCTATTTATTAGAAATGAAAAAGGAAACAGAGTAATATCCACTAATTAATTAACTCTGCTGATTATTGAAGTCATTATTCGTGTTAATGGTATGCAAGAAGCCCGCCTTCCTGCCTCTATGGGTTAATACGTGTACATACATACACCATTGCATACATACACATGCAAATGCGGTCGACGATGCGTTCCTTGCACTCAGAGCCTCGATCGGGAGACCGCACCAACTATCAATTTCCGTTTTGAATTACCAAACGCCATAACGCATGCACGCGCCGCTCAAACGAATCTCCGGTTTTCTGGCCTAACGAGGTTCCTCCTAAGAAACGCATCGATGCACTCTTCGTTGCTAATAAGACACCTGGCCGCCGCCGTCGCTCGCATACATTTCGATCGGCGATAAATCGTCGAGTGGAACGGCCCCCTTTCTTTTTATTAAGGTTTCGGAATATCCGTAATCATAACGACTATATAGACGTGAAAATATACCTACGGTAGTTCAATAGAGGTTATCCTACCAAGCACACGATGAAATACTAAATAGAGGTTATCCTACAAGATGAAATACTACGATCAATGGTGTCCAATAAGCACTATCAAAGAAGCGAATGAAGCTTTACTGTGGATGCTGAATAACGTCTTGAACGAATTAGAAGTTACACGCGGCCACGAAATTTACCTTCGTAGCGGAAAATTTGAGAACCACTGCCTATCCCCGGTCTTACGTAATAAGGCTGCACCCACTCGTTTCACTGTACCGCGTAGTCCGACCGTAATCTGTCAATTTACTTTTGACAGGATCCCCGGAACGGAAATCCGATGCAACGCGCCTCGCGATTTGCATATTCGATGTATTTTCGAATCATCGAACTCGATACGGTCGATCAAGGTGAACCAACGGGGGGAAGACTGGTAAATTGCATAACGATCAGGATTAACCGGAAACGAGATCGCGACGCAGACGAAATCTTGTTCCCGACCGTACGCGACGGAAATTGTATCGATCGATTCCCTGTTCATTCACTAATCAGACCAAGCCATTTTGTTATGCTAATGAAGAATCCGTACTAAAGTACCGCTTCGATTAATTTTTGGCGTGTTTTCGTTTCGTGCAGCATTAAAATCAATAGCGAGGGAAAATGATCGTTTCGTGCGGAAGGAAGAACTACAATAATGTAATATGGTAATACTGAAACCCCTAAAGTGTGGTCGATAGTAAGGCGGACGATGTAGTAATCAAGAACGTTGCTACGAATTTGAACACATTTTACTATCAAAACAACTATGTATTTCGCGCTATCCAAAGCAAACAGCGCATTCAGTTTATTTAAGTTTTTAATGGAAAATTACAATTTTAATGGAATCCAATGTACTTCTGGCGTCTGGAATTGAATACATAACCTTGAAACGCGAAATAAGCAACTTCTCATAATTCTGCGAATCTGAACTTGATACATTCAATTATGAATTAGGACGTACATCGTAGAAACGTAGATTAATGATTTCATAAGAATGATAGTTGTTGGTAATAGTTTGAGGCAAGTTATAGTAAGCTTACGGCGTGCTCGACAGTTCGCGAATATATGGCCATATAATCGAAATTTTTGATTCCTCGAATCCCGAATCATTCCCGTGAAAACGTATCGCAAAGTTATGCAAGAGAATGTTAAGAAAGCAAAAAATAATTCTGTGAAAATTATCTCATAATATGAATCACAGAGATAAGATCACTTAATCTGATTTCGGTCCTAGCGAACACACCTGGTCGATCTCTAACCTAAAAACCGGCATAGCGACTGATGTAATACGCAACCGCCAACGGAATAATCGAAGATCGACGCTGCTATGAATCATTGTCGGAGTACGCGACACGTTAGTCAAGAGTTTCTCTCACTTTGCACAATTACGGTATCAGAGTTACAACGAACCATAAAAAACGCGTTAATCCAAGCCACCGGCACAAAACAGCGATCGATCCAATTGATTTCATCCGTTTCATCGAACTACAGCTACACGCGTGTTTGTTCCGATTAATTCAAAATTGTTTCAAATATTCATGTCCGTACAACTTTTCTCTAATCACCAAGGAAAGAACGTTTCGAACGATTAAGGGATTCGCCAATGGCTCGTTTAGAACGACACAGTTTTTAATGATTAACGTAGGAAACGTGGTCGATGAAGAAGCAGTAATAGAATAAGTCTCTGTCGCTTACCGTTAGCAGAGAAGAAAGGCGAAGGATGCGGTTCCACGTTAGTCCTCGGACACGTCCTACGTAGACACGAGTCGGAAACGAAGTGGCGCGGAATCAAGTCGCTTCGCGACAGCCGAGAACCTCTCCTCTCTGCCTCGGCCAATCGCATCCCTCCTTTGTACATATTCCCCTCGTGCCCCCTCAATGCCCACCCTAGGACGACCCGCGGTCCATCCATGTTCCTCTGTTCCGTTGTTTCTACGAGGACTCTGCCGTTGCTACCTCGACTTTTTTCTATTTCTTTGTCCCAATTATCCCCTGTTCCATGTATTCTTAGGGTAATGCAGCTAGATATGCAAAATTCAGACATAACACGCTATTAAGACCGATTTATTCGTTCGATAAGTCTGCTTCCTTTTCTTTGTAACGTGCCGTGCACACGAATTTTGGTAGGTTAACGATTTATTCTGTGAAAACGTGGAACATGGATCGACATTATGCACACCAATAAAGGAGTTAACGGGTTTCGGAAAAAATAAAAAGATAATATGGTAAGGTAGGACGATTTAGATTTTTTTTTCGATAATCGTTTTGTTAATTCCGTGGCAAACGATATACGTTATTATCAGTTTGTAATACTGTAAATCAATAAGATCAGGAGCAAGCCCATTCTAGATAAAGAAGTGATAATTATAAATTCTCTGTGTCTGTATTATTTTTAGCATTTTCTCTTCGTCGTTCATATACTACGAGGACGTTATGCAAAATATTTGCTACGTTTTTCAATTGATGTTACAGGATAATATACTCGATCGATAATCGATCTGGTTATACGATCGGTCTACCGAAGTCAACGACCTCGAAACAAAGAACTTGTGACGGAAGAACGTAATTACTCGATTGCCACATGATCAGAAAACCACGGCAGAAACGTCCTCATTGATTTTTCTAAAAACTTAAACAAGAAATACCGTGATACTATAAACCCCAAACAAAAGATGATCATTTTCTTAAGAAACATACTTATAGCTTGCAGTGGAATTTTTTTCGAAACGATCGAAAAAAAGTAGTAAAAGACGACTAAAGCCAGACCAGTCGCAAGCTATACTACATTGAACCAAATGATTACAGGCGTCCTTCTTCAGGGAACAAGGTCTGCCATCGTACTTGTGAATCGTAGCGTAAAACGGAACAATTGCCGGTGTCGTCGATCCCAAAAACTCTGGGGTAATTAACGCTAAAACCGTTTCCACACTTGAGAGCACCTATCGACACGAAACTTTTCGGGTATTCATTTATTTCTATTTACCTCACGTGTTAATCAGATGCTGTACAAGTGTAAATGTAACGGGCTCTATAAATAACGATTGTCGTGTTCACAGCTGAGGTTCTTCAGCGGATTGTGACGTCGTGTTTCTCAATCGTGACGCAACGTATGTGGAAAAAAAGACGTAATCCCCTTTAGGTGTACTTATGCGTTTAATTCAGTCATCTACCGGTGCTGTTGGAGACTTTAAAAATGATGACCGTACGGTAACAACTTGTTCGATCCATTTAATTACTCTGGTACATTTGTATGCAGTGCCGGCGCCAGGCTATTTTGCGCTGTGGGCCAAGCTAATTAACGCGGCCCCTATTTCACAAATTAGTTACGTTTTTTAAAAATCGAAATTCTAAAAAAAAGAAAATTTGAATCCACATATTTATTATCAATTGTTTATTGTCGGTAGTTCTAGTGTTAATGGTAGCGCCGGCCCTGCTTGCATGTTAAGTACATCTGGTACCAAGAATTCAGTAATATCTATCATGCAGACCGAACAATATCACGATTTCAGGCTACCAAAAGATTTGAAGGAAAAGCTCGAGCATTCGGGGATCCCATCGAGCGGTTTCGTTTGCAACTTCGAACCGGTAGTGCCCATCCAGCCCGATTCCGCGACGTTCCCCGGATTCCCAGGCATATATAGGTCATGGAGCGTTTCCGGAGAACGGTGGAACTCCGGGTGTTGTCGCTCGGCTGTTACGAAATCAGCTGTGCGCCTGCCTCTGGTTGTTGTAGGTCGCGTCAGGACTCCCCTCGGCCTCCCTTCTTCTCGTCCTCTCTCTTTTCATCCTACAGAAGAGGTAATGAAGGAGAGGGGATGTTAAAGGTCGCCTGAACGCGGTGATCAATACCAAGCCTACATACCCACCTTCCCTATCAGACCAATGGGAATACCCGAAATGATCGTACTCTACCAATTGTTTAATTACTTCTATGTCTGTTCCTGTAACAATCGTTCTCCAATCTGGACACGATTATTTCAACGTGATATTCACGATTATCATTGTTAATGAATAATTTTTTTTTTATATTCTTCTCAGGATACCAATGGGAATACCCGAAATGATCGTACTCTACCAATTGTTTAATTACTTCTATGTCTGTTCCCGTAACAATCGTTCTCCAATCTGGACACGATTATTTCAACGGATATTCACGATTATCATTGTTAATGAACAATTTTCTTTTTATATTCTTCTCAGGGGATTAATTGGCAAGTCAGTGTCATTCTGTATAATCTCTCTAAAAGGATTTCCAACTACGTTATGCATGGATTTTTAAACCGAGCTACGAGAGCACGTCAGAAACTACAAAGATAGCATTGTTCGAATTTCGGTAGGTATTTTTAAATCGTTCTAAAACTGTGACGTATAGAAAATTCACGGTGCATTGTAATTTCATTTTCAAATGTTTTCGTAGCTAGTCTATTGCCGATCGATTGTGACCAAGCATGGATATGTTTATTGGTAATCGATACGATTGGAAATCGATTCGTCTCGATGAGGCTGCGTATCGCGTTCAAGGAAGAATATTACGAACCGATCATCGACGACGTTATGGATTTATAATTAATACCAAGATATCGTTCAAAGCGCATTAAAAAAATTCCATTTCGTGTATTGGATTCCGGTTACGTAACCGCGCGGGCTGTCTGGCACGAGCTAACGAGAGATGTTTGCGCCAATGGCCGGGAGAAATTACTTTTCCTCGCTTGTTTGTTATTTTTAGCTCCCGCGTCTGTTTCATATTCTTCGCGCTACTCTGGCTTTACGAGAGGCAACCGGAGAGCTGGTTTGTTAAATCGAAATTTCTGTTTATTGGCGTTACGAAAAGAGTCTATTATACGTTTTTACGATAGTCTACAGTATATACTCTACATTATACTTGTCGCATTATCAATTAGGAAATAACGATTTTAGAAATTAAGATTTCTTGTAGCCCAGGGCTATCAGATTTTCGTGGGCCCCTTAGTTGAGGGCGGGGATTTTTGTAATACAGCACATGAAAATACATATATCTTGAAAAATTGAAATTTATGTTAAATAAAATTAAATAACATTTAATCATAACGAAATGGAAGCTTCAGAACGGTGCCCCCTGGAACGTGGCGCCCGGGGCTACAGCCCCCCCCTATTCAGACCCCCCTTGATCCGGCGCTGGGTGGATCAATAGTATAAAATCTCTTCTCTGCGTGTTCCAGGTTGAAGATTTTGCGTCGCGCGGGCCGAACCAACGAGAAAATTAATCGCTGGGATCGCAGCCTCTGAAACAACCGCTTTAAATACCGCAATAAACGCATCAAATGAACGGCTTAACTGCCCGGAGAGACCGGCGATTTTATCGCGTGACTAGCACCGTGGCAAGCCAGTATATACTGCAAATATTTGTCGTCCAGTTTTCCCAGACTCAACCCGCGTGGCTTAACGTGTTTGAATATGTCTGTAACCCGAAAGGAAAAAAAAAAGTGAAAACAAAATCGTAAATTCATCGCTTCAACGGATAAAATTCGTCTTTAGTCATTGTCCAAGGTCCAGATTCTCTCAGTGTCAATGTCTCTCGATGATCGAGCACCACTGACAAGGTGGTTCGGTAATTTCGGCACGCTCGTCGAGCAAATCGGCGAACCCGATTGATGGCCACCTTGCTCGTTTATTGCATAATGTTGGCCGATGATTCTGCCCCCTCCCCCCTCCCCTTACTGACGCAGACAGGGATACTTGGTTTCCGTGAAAACGTTCGAACACGCCAAGTTTATCCGCTGGCACACCGGACGTGGAAAACATCCACGTTTAAACGCTTCCTTATCGATCATCTTTCGCCCGTTATTATCGCTCGCTAAATCGAACCGATACGTTGCGTGCTTTAGGTGCAGAATTTTTTCGAATTAAATAAAATACCGGTATTTTTTCAATTTGTATGAGGGTAGGGCTTATATAGGGTTATACAGGGCGAAGGTACAATCGAAAATACCGGTATTTTACGTTTCGGTAGAAGTCGATGAGGGTAAGTGTGCGTCATTACTAAACTGAGCGTGAACTACGGGAAAGAATTCTCTCTCTCTTTCTCTGTTGATAACGGGGGACTGTATCCAAGCGCTGATTAACTTGGTAACAGTTCTGTCGAATGCGATGAAACTTGTGTGATAATTGGCAGGTGAAACTTTCAACGATACCGTATCGATAACATCTAGTCGAAAAGATTCCATTCAAGCTTCTCTATTGTATCATACTTCCTTTCGTGCTATTCTTAATAGTTGATCATCGACGAATTACTATTTCAAGTAAATAATAATAGAAAGCATTCACTTTGAGAACCCATAATGTAATATTTTTATTTCTACCATAATCATGAAATCTGCCCCCCCCCCCCTCGAACAATTCTCTAGACTCGTGCGGTTCAATTGCTAAGTCCGAGTTGATACGCGGCCAATGCAATTAGCTAAGAGGACAATTAAGTATCATTCAGCGAATCCTAAACAAGCTTCCCGACAATCTCGCGAACAGATTACATCGTTGTTCATTATGTATTGCTTGTTACCGTATGGAACAATGAAAGAAACAGCTGTGCTTGGCACTATTCACCATGGACGTAGCCAGGGGGGGAGGCAGTTCCTCCCCTGGACGGAAAAAAGTGGCTGTTGCTCCACCCTACGAGAAGAAAATTTGATTTTGCCCCCCCCCCTTCCTTCCCAGAATTACAAAATTCTTGCGTAATATTTAATATTGCAGTATAATTTGAAAAACGACCAATATCGTCTATTAACAAAACGCATATATTTTCAACTATTTATGACTTTAAAAACAAAATAAAGTTCGTCTGGCTGCACACAGCCTTTTTCACTGTGGCAGTCGATGTGTTCATATTTTTTCACCCTAATATTTTCACCCTCAGCATTCCATCACCTCGAATTCCACTTATCGTTATCGGAATCGTTGCACATAAATATCTATAGTTGACTACACTTTACGAGTGAATATTATTAAAAAAAAAAAATCAGTCCTAATTGCTCCAGAGGGGTTCCCACGATATCTTGAAAGACAGTTCGAGAATAACCGTAGGCGCACGTGGGGTGAAAACAATTATTCCCAGAAGACTCAGCGCAAAAGCACAATTATCTAGCCGTTTCGGCGGGGCTTAAATTTAGCGTGGAATTTCGCTAAGACAGGGAGACCGTAAAGTTTGGAGGGCCCAGCCGCCGCTGGGACCGAAATACACGTCGGATACACCGACGCCGCTCGAATTGTTCCTCTTGTCAAAGGGGGGGAGGGGGTAATTTTTTTACTCTTCCCTGGCCTATCTGCACGCCTCTGCAAATGTAAATCTTTTCGACGGTGGTACAGTCGCGTGAATAATTCAGGACACTCGTGAAGAAAGGCATTTCATAATTGAACGAACTTCCAAAAGATTCGCCGAAAATTTCGTATGCAGGGTGTTAATTTTAACTCGAGCACGTAAATTATTACTGCTCCTATTGAAAATAAGAAAAAATGACTAAGTAGGATATAGGACGGCTTCCGCTAGGGGAATAAGTGGCGTTGGAGAATCTAAAATTTGGTGTCGAGAATTATTGAAGTTTATTTTTTTAGAAATTCCGCCAGCTGTAAAGAAATTATTACTGCTACATTTGTAGACCTTTCTATACTGAACAACTTTCGTTAATAATGCTAATTCTTATCGGACCACCCTGTATTGTATACATACAAGTCGACGTCCAATTATCTCGTAACAGAAGGTGCAACCAACCTGTAAACGAACAAATCATTATCGTTTAGCTGTTCTTACGTGAGCCGTTGACGTAATACCCGGTGCACGTGTACGATTTAACAACTCCCTGAAGACGCACATACGTGTTCTTTCCGAGATTTATTAACTCGCACGAAAATAGTAGGACCGCTTGAAAAATCATTTGATGCTTTCAACTTTTTATTAGAGGACAAGCAAGATTCGTTCACGCTTTCGAACGTTATCAATCGATAAATCGTGAACACAATAAGCAACGAACGGTTGCAGATGTGGATATTCTTCACTTACCACTGATTCTGCGTATTGCATCGATTTTTCGCGATGTCAACGTTTCGGCGGATTATTGTACCCACTGTCTCGACGGTTAAAAAATAAAAGAAATTCTCGAGACCGTGTTTAGCAGACACAGCGGTGCTCCAATTAAATTTGGCAAGATATCCTGGCACGATTTTAGAATGGGCGACATAGCCGATTTCACGGCCACCACTTTGCTAGACCGAGAGACAACGATGTCCCAAGACGATACCGTTTTCGTTGCGACACGAATATTATGTCTTCGACCATTGCGACCACCCTAATATAAAAATACACGGAGACTGTCCCTATATTGATCGACGTTACAATAATCAGGAAGATCACCGAACGGAGTCGATACGAAAGAAAATCGTCCACTTGAAAGAAATTACCGTCGAGTCAAGTTTTATCATGGCCATCTTCCACACAGTTTGGCAACGTGTAACATGTTGGTAGCGCCGAATCAAGGGTGGTCTAGGGGGCTGTAGCTCAGGACCCCACTTTTCAGGGGGACCTCGATCGAAGTCTTCCCTTTATGTCAAAAATTAATTAAATATAATTTGTAGAACAAATCGGATGAATGTTAGTAGAATACAACGGAGCATTGTTCGTTATAATCAAACGTTCGTTATGATTAAATGTTATTTAATTTCACTTAGGATAAATTCCAATTTTTTAAGATTTATTTGTTTTACACCCCCCCACTCTCCCGCCACGCTTTTTAATCAAGGTGACCATCGAAGGTTTGATAGCCCTGGGCCACAAAAAATCTGAACCGAGCCTGAATGGCATCACGTGCGACACCAAGTTTCACGGGATTTCCTACGTTATCCGCCTTCTATCTCGGTGTTTATAAACGTTTAATTATTCGCGGACCAAGTGAGACTTTTCGGTCGGTTTGCATCTCGGTGCAGGCTATTGCAATACGTTCAACAGCTGGGAAAGCTACGCTACGGTCTATTTTCGCGTCCGAAGATCCGCTGTTGTTGGGCGGACGTGTTTGCGTTAGACCTTCATCATTGAATTTAAAGAAAGGCCTTTGCTAGAATGCCAACTGTTTCTCGCTGGTTGCAGAAAGTACAGATTTATTTATAGGCAGGGGTTCTATCGTTTCGTGTCCCGGGTAGCCTATTATTTTTTTAGATTTCATGGTTCGTCAAATGGGAGGAGCGAAATGAAACAAGAAGAAGAGGGGGATGTAAGGTCACGTGGCTATATAGGTTTAGCTGTATGATTGAGTGTTGTATACGCGTTTTAGGGTACAGTTTGTAGCTGGAATGTAAAATGATGTGCATAAAGTCGACTGCATTTTAGAGGGGAGTCCGTTCAGTACCCACAAGTCGAC
Organism: Dufourea novaeangliae; assembly: GCF_001272555.1. Taxonomy (NCBI): domain Eukaryota; kingdom Metazoa; phylum Arthropoda; class Insecta; order Hymenoptera; family Halictidae; genus Dufourea; species Dufourea novaeangliae. Next base: position 171,145 of record NW_015374013.1, on the reverse strand, counting down.
GAACGCATGCTCACGGACACGATCTTCCTTTTATTCCTTTGCACTCTATGCCATATTTACTGGCTGTTGCTTCTGTTTCTCTCACTTCGGCTAATTTCATCTGTACTCGGTGGACTGACCTCACGAATGTTTGTCGGCGGACCGACTGTGATATTTTCAGTGAGTTACTAGCGACGGGCCTAGATTCCTGTGTATTTACCAATACTATTTAACAATACCTTGAATGCCAGAAATATTTATCGGTATCAATGGTTCAATATCATATTTTCAATGGTCTTAATTACAGCTAGCATCTGATGAACCTTGTTGGAATTAATTGAACTAGAAAAATGAAGAAATTTGCAATTGAATATCTTTTCCAGCGATGTAAGATTGATTCTGAAGATTTTCAGACGTCCATATTATAATATTCGATTGTTTTTATTTATAGATTATAGGTTTTTTTATTGTAATAAAAAAAAAACCACTAGTGGCGCCCCCCGTGGCAAAACGCTCAAGGTGTTTAGTACACAAATCTTATCGGAAGAATCATAGAAATAAATTAAAAATAAAATGTAAAACATAATTCCCGTTACATGCCTACACTAAAAACAAGATATACATATGAACGGACCTGTTACCCAATGATTCTGCGTGGTTAGATTTTGTGGGGTCTAATGATCGCATTACCATTTTAGTGTCAATACCGGACAATACCGACAAAGTATGAATTCATGGTTAACGGGGTCTTGCGGTATTGGGTCGATGCATTTGATTGTTAAGAATAATTTGAGGCTATCGACGTTAATTGTGAACGCCTAATTATGTACATACATATTGAGATATGTACATTAATCTAATTTTTTCATCACCAGGAATGTCCACTTACTTGTCGGTATGGTTTGGCTACAAGTTTGAGTGTTTCGCCTTCGGATGGCGCCACCAGTCAAACGGTTGTGGAGTCAGATGTTATTGGGATAAGAGAAATTTCTTCTTTATCGATTCCATCAAGACTGGAGAGAAGACTCTTCTTGAACAACTTTTAAGAACAATAAATTTCTTAAACAAATATTTACGTATATATCAAGAAACAAAACGAATGAAGACTTGTTATTCAATAATATCAATACAGAAGACTTGAAAGAATGTTTTTAGTAATAACTAGACTGCGGATTTTTATGCAAAATGATATTTTGTAAAGTAATTCACGATTTTGTAAAGTAGGAATTTCTTTTTTCCCTTCAGTATTTTATTAGTAGACTACGGATTTTATGCATTTATAACCCACAGGATTCTGTGGAATATAATAAAAGACAAAACTTGCATCAGATCCATTGATTTTTCTATTTTAGTCTGAACCCAATAAGAACTTAACAGGACAAATAATTTTCTACATTTGCTCCTGTCTTTATAAATTACTTCTGTATTGTTCTTCTGTTTGTTCTGTACAGCGTGTACTAAATCAACACATGTCGCGAGGAAGCAGGAAAATTGAGCTTTCAGATGGAATTAAAAATACGCTCGGTTAGTATCAAAATAGCCGATTAGTCTGCGAAAATTCCACGGATATCGTTCTCCCACTTGAATCCAATGGATAATTAAGTATCTAGGGTGGCTGCGGGTCGCGTGTCGACGAGAGTCATTCTCGCCAGCATAATCGCACATAAAAACATATGGTTTCCACGCACGGGGTTTCGAGGGTTCGTCGAAAACACTCGAGGGAAACATTTTCAAAGAAGCGATTCCAAAAAGTTGGAATCACGTTATGATCTCTTATTTGACGAATCATTTATTGAATTTTACGTATGAATATCAAGTGAAATCGAGTGAAACGGAATATAAGTAAGGACAATGTCCCTATTTCTAAACATGTAAGAGATTTTTATTATTTATTTATGCAACCATCGTCAAAAAAACTTATTAGGTATCAAATTTAAACCACCCTTTATAATTAAATTTAAATAAAAGTATTTTTAAAACCAACCTTTCGCGAACAATATTAAAGATTCCGTAAGTTTTTTAGTAAAAAAACAACGTCCACATGATGTAACTCACGATGCCAACGGAACCGCTCAAATCACGTTTCTTTACGACGGACACACTATTAAATTTATTTCTACTAAAATCCTGCCATCTATCGAGCACTGGATTGCAGCATTTCGTACAGAAATACAGAACTAATTTAAATAATTTTTCGTGTAACTAATTTATCGTTTAACTTTTCACATTAAATAAAAAATATACGCACTGAGCAGAAATCGTGACGTGATAAGAAATAGGGACATTGACCTTACAATAGCACCATATGAATTCACCTATTCCCATTTTCGATCCATTTCAGGTCCTTTCTCCAAAACCGATCTTGGGGGAGATTATAGTAGCATACACATCAATGTGTCCGTGCCACATTTCTGGATATGGGCGCAGTTTTGTTTGGACTCTGAACTTCGCCCCTTCCCGCCTTACCCCAAATGCAGAAGTCCAGTGTAATCAGATCTAAAGACGTCCTCGTAAATTCCCACCCGCAGCCGTGTTATATTATATACGTAGGCGATCTTATGCGGGATGATAGACCGTGTTTCTGACCTCCCCCCTCGCACTATCAATCGCCATTATGAGAAACTGAATTTTGTCGTTCTCACGAAACATGTGGGCATACGGATTCCTGGCTAATTGGTCGTCGATGAGGATTCGATCCTTGGGACGAGGAAACTGCGACAAATTCTCGTGAGAATCTGTACAGTTGAGCTCTTCCTTCGAACAGCTTGTCATATTTTTTGGTTGATACCATGGGCATAGTCAGGGGTGCAGGGGGGTAAAGTGTCTCCCACCTCCTGGACGGAAAATAGTGACTTTTGCCCTAACCTAGAAGAAGATAATTGGATTTTGCCCCCCCCCCCCCGAATAATAAAGTACTTACTATAATATTATTATGTATATTATAATTAGACTTGCGGAGTTTTATGCAAAATGACATTTTCCAGAATAATTTATAAAGTCAAGAGCAATGGTAGGTATTTCTTTCTTTTCGTAAGTATTTTATTATTCGGTTCAGAATAAAGTAGAAAAATCGTGGGGGTTGATAAAAAAATTATACCAAGGTGAAGACGAACAGCGAACTTTGTACGTTTGTACGATTGTTGTGTAATACTGGATGCAGATCGGTTCTACTGCTATTCGCGGGAAATTCGAGAAATCAAGGTATCATTCAGAGATACACCCTGTACAATGTGAATAGTAACGGGACGGATGTGACTGCGCCGGTTTAATAAGGATGCGACGTCATCGAGCTGCGACGTTACATTTTCTCCTTTGAATCACAATCTCCGAATCCAGAACCGTGCGATTAACCCTCGTACAGCGAATTCGGGGTCATTGTGACCCGTATGAAGCTAATGTCGTGTTTTTTTTTTTTCGTAGTTATATGTAAATGTAATATATGAACTTGAAAATATACACAAAATTCGGATGCATAATTTCTTCTTGAAATCTGCGCACAAGAGAAATTTTACTATGGGTCAAAGTGACTCTGCATTCATCTTTCGTGTCCCTCCCAGATCATTCGTCTTCCGATAGTTAAGGTGGTTCGTACCTGACTTTAGCCAATAAAGCATCATATTAATAATTGGTATTAAACACCCGCTAATACATTTTAATAATGTATAAAACTTGCATCTATTAAATTCAACGACATTTCCATTGATCATTCATCATTATATTGTAAATAAAAAATATGTTTTGGTTAGTCGTACGACTTCATTGTACCCGTTTCTGGTACGTTTGGCAACGTTATTTTTACACGCATATCTGTATACGTGGTGCCTGTTCAGTTACATTACGTTTTTGAAAATTATAATTCGCTCAAACACAACGTAAGTAAAATATTTTTTATGAATCCACGACGGATATCATTTCCACACGTGAATATCCACCTGTCACTTCGAAGAATCGTAAAATTTGCGTTCCCCAGTGACCCAACACATAATAGAGTCACAGATATTTGGAGATGACCGACGATCCCCAGCCAAGTGATAGTTGAATAGACACGTGTGTATAAAAATTTCCAAGGGGGTGAGGGTGGTTCTTTGTGCTCGATCGAGGGTGCATTTTCGGACCAGCAGACTCGTCGATATTGTATATGTATCCGACGTCACCCATCTTCCTACGCTTTGATGCGTGAAATGTACCAGCATGATAATATATATGTATAAAGTGACTAATACCCGACGATATACACCAGGTCTCACACGGGACCCGTGTATCAACTGCGGGACGTTCAGTTTATATGGGGGTGAAGGTATGGGGTGAAAAAAAAAAATACAAGAATAGACGTTTATTGTGATCTCGATCGGGGAATCTCACGTTGGGTCATGTGGGTAAGCTAATTCGTGGGTATCGCCGTCATAATTGCGTTACTATGTCACCTTTTTGAACGACGCTATCGTATATACGGTAATTTCGAAATGGTTCCCCGAAGCAAACTGAACTTTTAACTTTTTTTTTTCTCGTTTATCGAACCTCTAATAAGCGTTTGAAAATTGCAAAATTTTTTTACGTGTTGAACAGTGTTGTGAAATAGGGGACAGAATAATTAAAGCTTATTAGTAGACTGCGAATTTTGACTGTGCAATACTATAAAATACAGAACTTCCATTGGATACAACGAGTTTTCTATTTTATTTCGTACCCAATAAGACACTTAAGAGGAAACCGAAATACCCACATTTCCTCCTGTCTTTACAAATTATTTTAGAACATTTCATTTTCAATAAAAACCAACAGTCTACTTGTTAAAAGTAAAAGTTCCTATAACGTTTGCGTAGAACGTTCGTTACGGTCTTCGAAATGATTCACGAGCAGAAACCTTGTAAAACGATAACGTTAGGACGTTTTACAAGCAACGATGACTTGGACTGTACCCGCCAGTCAGCCCCCCGAGAGGAACGCGTGTACGGCCGGCGTGTAGCGGAGGTTTCCCGTCGCCTTCGCGCAATTACGTCCAATTGAACTAATTCAGTCCAATTGACGTTAACAGGCTCAATTGGTCGGCCCTGCTGGCGTGCACTGCGGGCACACGGCTATACTATCCGGTCGACATACCTACGACGTAAAAGACCAAAAAGAAAAGAAAAGAAAACAAAATAGGGACTGCTTGCCCGCGAGAAGAAAGGATACCAAGAAAAAAGAACCGAATACTCTCCACTCCCCGGATCGTCTCAAAGTAAATGTATACTTCTAATAATCGTTCCGATGCCGCGTACACTACAATTTCGTTCGAAACTTACGAAATACACATCATACGAACGAATCCTATTGTAAAAACGGATTTGCCATAGATCTGCATACATAAGAATCGCTATTGGAATAGAATAAAAAACGAAAAATACAATAGAAATGCAATAGAATAGAAGTGAAATAGTCGTTTATGATTTTCCTAAGTAGAAAAGTATTCGTTACGATCTGTGTTGGTGACATTTAACCTTTCGGGCATTTATGGAAAGATTTCGATCGAGGAATACTCGTGTAGGTGGTATCGACTGGTATCAATTTCGAAGATGTATTATAAATTTCGCGATTCTGCGTGTTCCGAAGGAAAGTCGAAAATCGAACGGTTATTGTTTAGGTGACAAGAAGGGACGTGTATACGCGTGAACGATAGCCTTATTTAAGAAGAAGACATGGAGTAAGTGTGTGTACAGAGCCGTGGTTCACTATTGACGGGCGACAGGGGTAGGAAGGGGAATAGGTGGAGCCCAGGAACTCCTTCTGTCCTCCTCGTCGAGGTAGTGGGAGTGGAACGTATCGTGTTACTTCATTCTTATCTTTGCTCCCCTCCACAATCGCTCCGAAGAATAGTGGAGGGGATAATTATTCTGCCTCCCTTCTCCATTCACCGCCATCTTTGTTAACACGGGATTTTATACTCGTGACAATATTATCTTGCTGTTGCAATTACAACCAAGCTTTTTCAATCCCTCTCGTTAAATGGCAAAATGATCTACAGTAAATCCTCGATGTGTGCTCGAAGGCTCATCGGCACTGAACATTAAATATTTTATAAATTAGTGAACATATGAAACAAATATCATTGGCTTCAGAATTCCAGATTCTATCATTGCGCTAGACCTCATTAACAGGTTGAATGCCGGATGATTTTCGTACGTTTCAGCCACAGCGTCGAAGTGATATCTTCGTTACACTATCAACTATGTTAACATACTTTTGACATTTAGTTTCTAGAAGCTTACCAGTTTATAGTTCAATATTAATGATACCGAAAGGTATACTGCCTAGAGTGGGGGTCACTGGTGACCCCCACGAGATTCAACGTGTTAAAAAGTCAGCGTTACACCTGGGGACCAATTGCCAGTGCTGAGGAGCCTTTGGACATTCATCGTGGATTTACTGTAGTGGACACGCATGGTCCGTAAACTTTCTCCTCGGTTTGTTAAACAACGCTATTGTTTAAATAATCATCTACAGAACGTATTCTAAATATAGATTGTATTCTCTCGGTGTGTATTATCCTTTACAAAATTTTCTTTATGGTATTCTTATGGTATGCACGCTAAATAACTTTCACGCGTCAAACTAAATTTGCTTTTGCACTTCTGATAACAACTACGGTATTTCGTATCGATCGATCGCATATCAACGTTGTATTAAATAAAAGAAATAAAAAAAAAAAAAAAACAGTTACTACAACGGCGTAGTTTTCGAATCTCGATCCTGAATGACACCTCAGCGGAAAATCCCGCGACACCATATTGTTACATGTTTATGCCTAGCGTAATTTTTTCTGAAAGCTTGCGTCGGAATAATAGTAAACACTCCGGAGGGCAGAACTTCAGTAACATCACCATAACAACAAATGCAACGAAAAATGTCTTTGTCTGAATTCATTTGTCCGGTACGTATTGAACGTCCCGCCGCGAGCTGTCACTTCCAACGGGGCACGTGTTTCCTGTTTCGCGGCCGAGTGTGTACTGCACACATACAACGCCGACTTCGGGTATAATCGGTCACCGTCGCCGTCACGGTACACCGAGTGCATCCGTTCACCACCGTTTCCCGAAGAAGAATCCTTTCTCCGTTCTCCAACCAATCCATGGGTCTTCGGCCCTTTATCGAGAACTCGATACGAATCGCGTAACGGAATATGCTCCGCGGAATGAAACCGAGGAAATGTTGCGAGAGAAATTTGAAAAGAAAAATGTTGCTGCACACGAAGCGACAAGCACGGATAAAAGGGGGCTCGAAGGAAACAAGGACGGTGCGTCGAAAAGAAAGTCGTCCCCGGAGGGTCAGCGCAGGAGGCGACCCGTTACTGCAGCCGGGCACCACCGGGCCTTCACTTATATCGTCTCTCGGCTAATAACGCTAGTAATGTGATATGATTAGCTTAGTTGAGTTCAGTTTAGTTCGTATTCGTTCAATTTAGTGGTTCGCCAGCAAAATCACATCGAGTTAAACCCATTTAGGCCAGTTAAGTTACCGACTTCTCCTCGCCGTTGCGTTTGTTCGCCTGGCATCGCTCGCTCGCGGGATCAAACGCCTCCTGCGTACACGGACGAGTATCCTTCCTGTCCACCTTGAATTGTGTAATTGAGGATGGGTGTCAACTGGAAGCTGATCGAGTCGGGTCGCTTAACACTAAACCTACCGGACCGTTAAAAATGAAAGAATCGTAACGACAAAATCGGTCGTTTGACCGGTCGTGGTGGGTTCAGTGGTAACGTCCATAAATATGTTCTGTGGAATATAACGTGTTCACACTCTGGGCAACTGGGTACCCCAACACTGCTTCCTTGAAAAATATGATTTTGCATATAAATGCGCAGTCAAATTATAAGGGTCGTTTCTCTGGAACGCAGGGCGACTTTTCACGACATCGTAGCACTGCCCTCCTCTTCCAATAAGCCCCAACCGCGTCGAACTTCAATTCTGGATATACCATTGTAGCTGACGACTTTTCATACAGTCGCAACAATCCTATGCTTCAAAATGTAGACTCGATAAAGTAAGGGTGTTTTAGTACTATCGAGGTAATCCCTTCCAACAGGTAGCACAATTTTCCTGATACCATTCTCCTGTTCTTTCCTCCTGACAACCACCGAAATCGTTCGATCGGAGTCGACACGGATAAACAAACCGATTGATTAGCTCCGATAGGAGGTAAGGCCGCGTGAACCCGGTGGTCACACACAGGTCCCTCGTGGTCCCCGTGCAGAGGAACGGAAAAGACTCCGCAGAGCAGAGGGGACGGAGGAAGGAAAGTCTCCGCGAGGCGCAATTAAATCAGCGCGTGACAGGCACGCGCTAATTACCGCCGATGAAATTAGCAGTTAATATACGCGTATACACACGGAATGGGGGTAGTTTGATTGGGCCAATTCGAGGCAATTCCTGGCGATTGCTGGTTTCATTGAGCCTGCGCTTAAGAGCTCAGTGCCACGCTGCCGGTCAACGGACATGGATCTCTTGGAAAGTATAAGTACCTTTACCTTTCACGTCCTTTACGAGGATCCTGGACCGATTGACGACGATCGATCGCCGAACAAGATCCGCCGTGGCGTCGGTTAAACGCCTCGAACGCTTCGGAGGGCAGACATCCGACGGTATAAAATCAGGCCACCGTAGTCCAACGCCGAGTTGAAAGGATGTAATGAGGGTCCATGTGAGAGAATCCTTTTGGTCTTGTCAAGCAGGAAGAAACGACGCAATGGGAAAACAGTGTCATCAGCGATCGCCTCGTGCCACCGTGTGGTCTCTCTCGAATCGTTGTGGATGGTCGAGGGTTCAGAGGTCGGGTCCAAGGACTTCTGGAAATGACGATTAATGTGATTGCTGATCGACGTGACTGCATTGTGATATATATATATATTTTCTAACGGTTTGGAAACGGTGATAGAAATGAAACGGATCGAAATTTTTCGTTGGAGTTCGGTGGTTTCCGATTGGTTCTAGTGATTGATTTCCGGTTGGTTCAGTGTTGTGACTACAAAACGAGAGGTGTTTCCCGCCATCACGAGGATCGCGTGACCGTGGATTGAATTTACGAAGAAGGTAAATTACCAATCACAGACCTGACCGTGGCGAGCCGATTATGACAGAAGCTATTGTTACGTGACCATTGGAGCTTTTGAAGTGGATCGTTAGAAATTTCGAGACACAGAACACTTCTAAATTTCGGTGATCACACCTGGTTAAACAGAATAGTAATTCCGTACTTTCGGTCGATACGAAATGACGAAAAAATTCGTAACACGGATAACCCTTTCTGCGCGCTAGAAATCGAGTAAACGGCTTGAACCCTGACTACGCAGAACCAGGTGATTTCAACGCGTGACTCGATTTAAACACATTCGTCCAACCTGCTTCCACACCTTGAAATATCGATTAACGCGAGATTCGAAAGTATCAGTTGAAACAACGGTCAGTTTACGTCGCGAATTCGAGGCGAACACGATCGACAAAAATCTCACAAATGACAAAAGTCATCGAGCCATCACCTGTAAGTTTCATGGAAGAAGATACAACATCCCATAGAGCTTGATCGCCAGAGAAATCCCACCAGACGATCTACGTTTCAACGATCTCCGTTCCAAGAGACGCGTGAAGGTCGAAAGGTGACGACGCGAGGAGTCCATAGTTCAACTAGAAACCATCGCCAATTTTTCCCATAACGACAGGACGGTCCGAACGTGAACGATCGCATTCGTTCCGATTCCCACATACCCCCACCACGCCGCCCCACGCGTGAATCGTCGTCGATGGAACGGCTCTATGGCGTTCTCCGGGTCCGTGAGACCGGGGGGCGGTCGCAATGATAGCGATTCTTCGCGTGCATTCTGTTCTCTCTCTGAACATCACGAACAACGTCTATCATAAACGCGGGAAAGAGATAGCAGTAGACGAATCGAGAGTCAGAAGAGGCGTCGCACGATAGAGAAAGAGGTAGAATTGGAAAAAGGGTCAGGGGAGAGGGGGGATAGGGCGAGAAGGAGAGGAGACAAGAGACGTAAAAGGGAGAGAAAAAGAGAAAGAAAGAGGAAGAAAACGAGCTAGCACCGCGCCCGCATAAAACGGCCGTCCTCTCGTGAAGCACGTCGAGGCTGGTAGGTGCTACAGGATTGGTTGGCTTCCATGTGTGGGGGCGGCCTGCCCGGCAACCCGTTGAAAATATAAGCCTGTGTGAGTGTCGGTTGATTAGCCAGAGTCCGAACGGATCGTCGGTAGCGCAAGATAGGCCAGCGGCTCTTGCTCGATCAAACCCAAGTACCCCTCCCCCCCCCCCGCCGGTCCATAGAAAGCGTGTCCCGGTGCGGTGTAACTACCGAACCCGATTCCATTCCGCGGCACACCGTCCTCCAAGGTTCCCGGTGTGTTCCTCTGTTCCGTTGGACTCTTAGAGTTTGCTACTCTCTGGGGCAACGTTCGTCTGGCGCCTCGGTTCCACTTAGTTAACTCCGCTTAAAACTAATCAAAATTAATCATAACCCGGGCAACAATTGATCGCAATTGGTCCGGATTCCATTACCCGGGACCGCCTAACGCGATCAACCCGTAAGCGTGCTTTTTTGCATAATTGCGAACCGGGACCACCGCGAGACTTTCTTTAACGGCGTTGCCAACGGTTCGCGGAATCGACGGGTATATCGCTGAGATTTATGGTGGAAGATATATTAGCGGTGTGATCGTCGAGTTACCAGGAACACTGATTCCCGGTGGCCTCCCGGCTGATTAATTCCGATCGAGCCGAAGGTGACGCTAGATTTCGGTTACGAGATCGGTCCTGAGAAAGGAGGAACGTTCGAAGCTTGGAATGAACGGGTTCGAGGCTAGGTGGCAAGGACCAAAGTTTTCGTGAAAAGTGGATGTTAACAATCTTGTTGACTGATCATCGATCTGCCTTGTGATTGAACTATTGGAGGTGTGCAGTTCCTATTAAAACCGTGTGTCGATTCTCGACTAAAGCTATCGTGGTATATCTCGATATACTCTGACGTTTAGAGACCAGAAGATTGTGAAGTGAAAATATAACCTGGTGCGTTCTTCTTCGAGTCCAGGCAGCAGGGCTGATTTCGTACCGAGTCCCGACGAAACGCACACGTTTGGTCCTTTAATTTTGAAACATGGACGGAGGCCCGTTCGACGATCCGATCTTCTCCGATTTCGGCGGCAGAGGTGGTACAGGTGTTCACAGCATCCAGGTGATGTTGGGTCTGCACGGTGGCCACCACGGCGGCGATCTCATGCCCACCGGCGGTCACCTCCACAAATTGGACTCCTCGAATAGCCCACCGCCTCATCACCAGGCCTCCCATCATCATCTGCAGCAACAGCAACAGCAAAAGGAATTGAAAGAGCTCGAATTGGCCGGAATGTACGCGCCGCTTCCCCAAACCCAGGATGTCACCACCTCGACGTCGAACGCTGCGACGCCGACCTCGACGACCCTCCAGCAGGGTCTCCAATTGGGCAATCCGTTAAAGAGAAAACCGGAGGATCCGATGAACAGTCTAGCGCCAGGTTAGCGTCACATCTTAGTCAATACACGAACTATCGGGTCGTCAGAATATATTTCGATATCACCGATGTTTTGATTGTTTGTAACAAATCCACTATGGAAATTTAAATTTGACTTGTTAAGAATTGGGACCGTAGATATGGGAATATAGACTGCGTGTCAGGCTGGACCAGCGTCCAAACTTTAGAAAAAGACGGATTACTTTAGGGGGACTTGCTAGCCAGATAGCATATGACGCCTTGAAGGAGTCTTTAAGCCGTCTTGAAGGCGCCATGTGCTATCTGGGTATTTCTATGTCTATGGGACGGGATATTAACGTAGGTCCAAGACCGAACAAAATCAGCTTAAACTTAATCGAACGCGTGATTTGTTTGACAGTCAGCAGCGAGGCACAGCCAGCCAAGAAAGACTCCAAGAAAAAGACTGACAATAATGGGATAAAGAAGAAGAAAACTAGGTACGTTTTACTTAATCCACCGTTCATGATGATTTGATATATTAAGTTTAAGGTAAACCAATTTTTACTAATTTTAATGCGATCAATTACAGAACCACATTCACCGCCTATCAGTTGGACGAACTGGAAAAAGCGTTCGAGCGTGCACCGTATCCGGACGTGTTCGCACGCGAGGAACTCGCCGTGAAACTGGCTCTCTCGGAGTCCAGGGTTCAGGTTTGGTTCCAAAATCGTCGTGCAAAATGGCGAAAGAGGGAACCACCGCGTAAAACTGCCGGTTACATGGCCGCTGGCTCGGCCAGTCCTGGCTTATCAGGTAATTGAAACAGAAATTACAGAACGGCGCACCGCCAACCGGATTTAGAGACTCCAAATCGGTCTAACATTAAAAACTAGAAATATCTAAGGGATTATACAGGGTGTCCCAAAATAGTTGTAAGTCCTTGAAATGGGTGATTCCTGGGGTGATTTAAAACAACTTTTTCCTTAGCGAAAACGTCCTCCAAGGTTTTATTAACAATATATTAATGAAAAACCCTAACCAATCAGAGCTCGGCCAGCAGACTCGCGCTTTTTCGTTAATATCTCGTTACGATACCCCTCATTTCCGAGAGTCGAAGCTATTTTGGGACACCCTGTATATCGGCAAATCATATTGAAATCTAAGTGTCGATCGAATATAACCGTTCTTTAACAATTTCTATAATTCTTTTCTAGGTTCTTTTACTTCCCTGAACAACACACTGAACCCGTTCGCGTCCCCAACAACGGCAACAGCACCGCCGGACGCCTGGGCGTATTCGCCGGCGTACGATCTAGCGCCGCATTTGAATTTACTGAGTCCATCGAATTCACCCTACTCGACCTCCTTCGGTGGACCAAGCAACAACGGATCCGCGTACTCGTACGCGACCATGCTGCCGCAGCACGACGCCTCGTTGTTCTCGACCCCGTCAGGCAACACGATGCGCGTTCATCAGGACTATATGAACGCCAGCAACAGTCCACCGCCTCCGTTGACACGCAACGATTACCAAACGATGGTGGCCGCTCACTCGCCGCCCACACACCTGGCGAATTCGATGTCCGAAGAGGACCATCAGCAGAACAAGCAATTGGACTACGTTAGCGGGCTGAGTCCACCGGATAAGTATCAGCACGAACAGCCCGATTACACGCAGCAACAGCAACAACAACAACAACAATCCCAACAGGATCAGAAGCAGGATTACGGTATGCACTCGCCGCAAGGACGTCAAGGAATGAAGGATCAAGTGATGGTGAAGAGTGAACCAGCCAGCCAACAGAACTATGTCCAGCTGCCTCCTTTTCTGAACTGACTCGAAACCTCCGTTCCAGACTTGTTTTAGAAGAGCTTCGTCCCTCTGCGAAGACGTTCGAGGACTAAACGCCTGGTCTGGAACACGGGTTGGAGATAACGGTCGAGTCTTGTATATATAAAAGTCCTCTGATTCGCAACGGTTTCGGTTTAAATCCCCGATTAGGACAAACGTGTAATCACGGAGTGGAAATCTACTCCTGTAATATAGGCTTCCCAGGAAGGCATACAGCTTCATACCAATTGAAAGTTTTCTTACTAATATAAAGCGTCTGTAAAAAGAATTTTTTAATTAGCAAACCAGGATTCGTGTTTCAACTTAATTCCTTTTTTTTTTTTTTTTTAGTATTTGTACATTAAATCACATTATATTATAGTGTATATTTATTGTTTGACCACTTTTGAACGATTGAACGAGAGGGGATGATTTCTTAAGCCCTCCCCCTCTGTTCGTAAGTTTGTACTTTTAAAAGATTGGCGCGACTTTCCTAAAAGAGATTCGAGTAATCGATTTGAAATAAGCGTTGATCATGTTTTTTTTTTGTAGCATTTTTATAATAAATATAAACACGTAAGAAATACCAAATACTTGTAGGGATAAGCAAAGGAAACATTACGTAAAATTACAATTAGAATTGTGAATCTATCGAATGGGAGCATTCCAAGTGCCTTAAAAATCGTAGCTTTATACATTTGAATTCATACGAATGAATACGGCTATTTTTGTATTTTCCCTTTTCCATTTGGTTTCACCTTTATTTGGGTAGGATTAGTTAATGGCAAGCAAATTCGAAACCGGTGACTTTCTTTCATTCTATGCACATTATATGGTGATGATATTGTTTGTGAAAAACAAATTGTAAGTGCAACGTTTGTAAAAAAAAAAAATATATACCATGTGTTTGCATATCCTCCTATTCTTTCTTTTCTTGGCCAGATTACTATATAAGAGTGAATTATTAAAACATGTGATTATTAATTTGGCAAAGTTGTGTTTCGAAATGTTTTCTAAAAGAATCCAGTAACGTAGTTACTATCTTATATAGCAATATCTAATTTGTATACAAGCATAATTTTTAATAAATTGACCATATCTAATGATACCTAAGTAATGGTAATACAATTCATGTGCTTAAAAATAATTTTTCTCTAAAAAAGGAAGTGTATTTTTTATCCGTATAGTAAACGCTATTACATTACGTGTTCACTGTATTTTACTTCACTTTATCTACACACCATTTAGACATTCGTCGAAATCCTCGAAATTGACGTCATCTCGGTTTTCTGGAGCGTTCAACATAGTATTTTCATTTTCGTCACTGTACATTATTTTCCAAACGGCATCGCCAGTAAAATGGTACATTTTCTCTAACATGTATACACACAATGCGAGACGTTGGCTTGGAGTGAAATCATTTTCTTTGTTTGCGGCACACCTGTCATTTATTGTCGTCAACATTTTCTTGATCACGTCCCTGCATTAAAAACAATATTTCTCACATCTCCTGATAAACTGTTAAGAAATTTACATAATAACTAAAGATAGGACCAACAGTTTTCATCCTGTGGATTTCTTTGTAATTTGTAAGATTATCAGGGATATATAAGTATTTTGTTATGCTTATGAACTTACTGTGGATACAATATGATTTGAATGTTTTGAGATATATCTTCCACCGAATAAATTGACTTTAAATATTTTAGCATTTTCGCTACATGAGAAAATGGTATATTTCTCCAATGAGGATGTCTTGTTATATAATTAGACAAATGTAGATAGTCTTCTCCAAGGTGTTCCTTAAATATAAATTGGAAACACCTTCTCTTAGCTACTTGAGGATGTCGGCCATGCGCGTAACTTCTGTAAAAGGAAATTTTTCATTTAAGCAAAGAAGATTCACTTCATTATCGGTAAGCGTAATTTATCGTTTCATATTTCTTTCAACCTGAAGAAAGTTCGTCTTGTAGTATAAAGTGTATGAAAAGAGATATTGCCCAAACGATTCATGCTACGAAGAATTTCCACACGTTCCATAGCGCATTTAATTATTAGCATCACGTATGGCAGCATCGGATGCTTTATCCACACACTAAATTCAGGATGGTTTGCCAATGTACTATATCTATTGATAAAGTCATGTTTTTTCAATCTTAAAACATCTATATGTTGATGAATTATTTCATCCGATATTCCATATTTATTGCAGATATCTAGCAAGTCTATGGTATTATTTGCATCCCAACGCAAGAGGCGTGGACACTTTCTTATCACATCGTAACTGTCTACTCCACATATTTGAACACTTTTGAATTTATTTATAAAATTAGTTACTTGATCCAAATCCAAATTTAGCAGAAAGGAATTTCTGTTTAACTGTAACATAAATTAAATTATATTTCAGATGATTTTGTAGAATAATTTCCATGTAGATTATATAAGAAATAACTACACTTACGAAATCTTTGCTCAGGCGAAGATCCTTTTTAAAAATATTTGCTAATTTATGTAATACCCTGAAGCTCCGATACTTCTTCCACAGAAACTGTGTTACTTCTATGTTGAGATAAACTGTTTTATAATATGCTAAACATAGGAGATACAACTGCGACATACATGTAGAGGATTCTTTTGTTTCAAAATTGGCATCATAGGTCAATCCAATACTTTTGAATATGTTTTTTGCTATACATTCATCGTGTGGGATATTGTGATATCGCTTAAATGATTTTATCGTTTTGAGCATAAATGTTGGAAATCTGATACATAAAACAAATTAAAGAAACTTAGAGTTACAACAATGGAACTTACAACTTTAGGAATGATTATATATCCTAGGAATCCACAATTCTTCATCAAAACTTGTTCAACTATTTAAATGTACAATTACTTCATACCTATTCAATTATGTTGTTTAAAATATTGATGTCATTTTATGAAAGAGTAGTTAGAAGTAATTGTTGGAACGATATTAATACAAAAAATACATTGCTACGTATAACTTAAAAACATAGACTTACCTGGAAATATGTTCCAAAGATATGTTTCTAGCACCCATTTCTTCAAGCAGTAAAATCCTATGACTCAATACTTTGGAATCAATATTTAGACAATTTAATAAATAATATGGGTTATCCATATTCACTGTCATATTCTAATAGATGTAAACAAGAATAATGATTAGTAAAATCAAATTATATGGTATTATATTGTATTATAAAGAATACGTACCTTAAGGATCGAGTAATTTTGTATAATTTGTTTTTCAGGTATTTTAGAATTATATATAGTTTTGCCCTGCATAACATGGTTAATAGTATCATTGTCTAGTCCTAAATGAATAGACAATATCTTACGAATATCCGCCCGTTTCGAATAGAATAAAACCGATCTTCCAAGAAATATTTTGGCAAGTCCTTTTCGAACTAGTAAACTGTACATCTTTCTTCATAATACACCGTTGACTAAAAAGTAACGAACGCAACAACTTTATCTAAAATCACAAAATATTCACTTGAGAACAACGAGTTTAAATTGTACTACAGCTACAGTGCTAAAATCCATTGTCAAATTTTCTTGATATAGGTTATGTTTCTAATACGAGAATAACAAAACCGCCGCCAGATTTTGCCTGAATGACGTACGACCACGTATGACGTACGCGTTCACAGTTCGCTCTATCTTAACGGAGTAGAATTTGAAAACTTATCACGTGACGTTCGTTTACAATGAATTGGCTGCAATTGGCTACTGACAGTGGATACACTACATATCCTATGTAAGTCTGTGCGTTCGAAAATTTCGATTCAAATTGGTTTAAATGGTAATAAGGGTTCACGGATATTGCACATAATCTTGTATGCAAGTTACTTTTCGATGGTTTATTCTAATATACATAACATATAATACATGTACCAATTTCTTAAAAGATACAAATAAAAATTCGAGATGCTTATCTTTTTTATTGCGGCACGAAAGTACGGTTTCCAGGCTGTAAATTAAATAAGTTTTATGCATGTGAACGCAAATAGCATAGCAAAGTTCTAGTTTTTTTTTTTAAAGTATTTGAAAAATATTCTTTTAGGCTCGGGTTGTTCAGTTTTTGTGCGCTTTAAAACATTCACATTTTCAACACTCTTTTTCGTAAGTACAACATCTACAAACACTCAGAGTGTAACCAATGCGATAACGTAGAAGTATTGGGTAAAGGACCATTCTAAATTTTTACGACCATACTAAAAGAATCACTTACTTTTTGATACTAAACAACACCCGCGACAAATAAACGTTTCATATCACATTTCAGTTACAGCATTTGATTGTAATACATTTAATTTCACATCCTGTATAGTTGATTGTTGCAAAACTTAAATTTCAGACGGTTTGATTCGTAAAATTACAGGAACGCTAGTGCATGGTAAAATTGCCAATTCTGTGACAACAGCTGTGACCAGATCAGCTGGTGTAACATCGTACGTAATGTTTAAAAGGTTTAAAGATTTCTTGGTCTTCCAATTTGTGAGCTGGCACTTCTTCATAGCATACCCTTGTGCAAGTTCATCCGCGTTGCCTGAAATATTAAAAATACTTTTGGATATTTAAATATTAAAGTAATGCTCGTGCCCTCTAGTCTCTTCCTCGAGTATATTTCAGTGTAATTAGCTCTCAAGAAACAGCTAGATTTTTAAGGTACTCTTTGCTTCTGGGAGTTCAGATCCAAAGAATTTCAAACGATCCGTACATTGTCATTCTAAAGTGAACAATAACGCTTACCTAATTCATTATAAACGATAGAATCCGTCTGTACACGTTCGTAGGTTTTGTGGGTCTCGCAAGCAACTAAAACTGGAATATTGAAAGCTCTCGCCATTAAGGCAACTTGGGCAGTACCAGCTCTTGACATTACCGCGCCGTTAGCCAATATTGCATGAGCACCCAGGAACACTTTACTTACCTATTTAGTAACGGGAGATAAATTAATCATCACAGAACAGAATTAAATAAACGGTCTATTTTATACTTACTTCTGGCATGACGTAGCTCAAAGCATTAATTAAGATATAGGAGCATTCGATACTGTGCTTCGCTAAACGCCTTAGCTGTTCCTTTCCTTCCAGCCAGGGTCTCCCATCCACAACAATAACACGAAACTGTTTACCCGCAGTGTGCGCGTCTAATAAGATTTTATGAATCAAAGACGAACTAAAAGCAGTATCGATTTTATTGCTAATGTAAGAGTTCCTATAAACACTTGGTATCTTTTAATCTGATGTCGCTTTTATTCAGAATGCGCAGATACTTACTAGCCATATGTCAAGATCACATCACCGTTGGATATCTTTTTTTGAATTGTTATTGATATTGCCTTGTCGGCAAGTTCTATCTGCTCGAGAATATAAGTATCTATTGCACTACTTAATTTACTTTTTGCCTGAAACGTATAATTGTATTTTCAAGATACACCAAATATGTCTACTTACGCCTACACGAACTGGTGCTGCATTACATTTCTATGCAAAATTTAAGTACCTCAGACCCTAAATAAATATAAGTTAACAAATTTTATAGAGGATTATAGAACACAGGAAATTACACAATATTGCGGTGTCTTCATCGGTGCTTTTAAATAAACTTAAAAATTATTACTTACATCTGCGTCAGACAACGCAGAAGGTAACTGTGTCATTTGCCTCAGTAGGTGCCTCAATGCGTTTTGCATAGAAACAGCCGATGGTCTGCAGTGATGCAAATACGCCACAGACTCTAGCAAGCTTGCCTCGAGACCTCTGATAAAATCAGCCTGCGATGGTCGTTCGAAATCTTCAATAAGCTGCTTCACAGCGGCCAGAAGTGCAACGCATCTTGCGTTGCTGCCAACTATCACTTTCTTTGCGTATTGTGTCCCTAGTCTGACTATTGCTGGATGTATTTTTGAATTAACAGAAGGAACATCTACAATCGCTTGCGTCCTTTCGTGGTACAAATGTTTGAAGAGATTTATTTCATGAGTATTATCTTTTGGAACACTTTTCTTAGGTGTTGTAGACTTCTTTGCGGAATCAGTTCCACCTGTGACTTGTTGTGCTACGCGCGTTTTATTGTCTTTATTCTCTTCAGTCTTCACTTTACTTTTCTCCAATAACAGTTGTTGCTTAGCTGCTCTTTGCGCATCTTGCTTTGCTCTCCTCTCGGCACGTAACTCTGCTTTACTTTTAACGTCATTGTTAACTTCGGACGATGCACTTTTTACGCATGTATTAGAAGTTTTATTTATCGTAAGGGTGTTATTCTGATCTTGGACATTTTCATTAGGTACACTTTTCGGTGTCACAGTTATCTGAGTATTCTTCGGACAGTCAGGCGATACAGGTTTATTGTTTAAGCTATCTTTATTTTCTACCTTAGCAGTTTTCGCTTTTGTTTTAGCAAGCGCCCTAGCTACCTTCTTTGCTTCACGTTCAGCTTTCACTTTATCTCTTGTCTTTTCTGGGATATTTACTTTATTTTCGGTCATGTTTACAGCTACCGGTAATTCCGACAATGGTAAAGATCCCGATCGATCAGGCTCAATCTTGCCTAAAAATGAAAATGAAACATAAATGGTTTTATACGTATTCAGTAAACAAAACAGGATAGAAATAATGTGTTTTATGATTCAATATTTTTTAAATATCTACCGTGTACGATAGATATATTTGATAATTCCTTAGTATCGTGCGTAATTGTGAAATCGCAACTTGAAACTAATCCAGTTTTTGGTTGTTCTTTAATTAGGTGCCTGGCTGTAGAACGTGTACAGAACTTTGGCTGACCGGTTTGTATTATCTAGAATAAAATGATTTGATATTAATAAATTACAACTGGAAACACTATTGACTCTTAAAACTACACATAAATGTACCAAATAAAATATATATATGTATATCAAAGCATATCACAAAAAAAAAAAAATATGTTAAATGAATAAAGATATTTATGAGATAATTAAACCTCTGTTGAATCATTAAATTATCATCTCTTTAAACAACAGAACTAAATTATAGTAACATCATGTATAAAATTAAATAATAATTCTACCTGAAAATTATTAATGTACTGTGATTAGTGTTTTAAAATATATAATAATATTAGAACATGCAAGAAAGATGTAATGTATGAATAATATAATTAGCTCCTTAGAAGAATTAAATAATTAAGAAAATAAATTTACAAGAGGAAAAAAATAAAATGAAAAAAATTCTGGTGTTAAATTGAAATGCACAAATATTTACGGACATGTGCCTCCAGGTCCATCTCTATCAGTTCTCAGTCACAGACATACGTAGTATCCAACTAGGAACACCAATATAACTTTAGGAGCCAAAATATTTTCCCTTATGGGTAATAATGGTTTTCATATATGATTTTGCATATATTATACTTTCACAAGAAAGTATTAGGAGTTGATTTTCATACAGATTAACGTCTGAATCATCTTTAAATAATCTGTAAATAACATGAAACTTGCAACTTGTAATTTCATATTGAATACAATGATATATAGAATATGTAACTTATCAGATTATTCAGAAGTTAATAGAATTTAAACAATATACGATTACATAAATATCTGAAATTGAAATTTCAAATAATTTCACGTTGTCATGTTTTATTCAATCACCAACAATGATGATGCAATGTTGACATACTTTAAGTGTTAAACAAATGATTATTTTTATGATTTCAACAGTATGCACTACCTGTATGTTATATTAGAAAATGTAGTATTGAATATATTATAAAAAACACTGATATATAAATATTGTTTTCTAAGTTGGATTTTAAGAAATAAATATGTGACGTCATCACATAACTGATAATTTCACAGAAAATACCATACGACAACGTTTCTTGTCACGCTACATAAACCTTTTAGCAGTTTATCAATTACTTTGAAGAAATATGAACGTTTTAAAATTTTAAGGAATATTTCTCTCAAAAACAACATAATTTCTTTCGTTAAATGTTTTCTACTTCTTTCGCATACTTGTACATTTCTTGTATTTATATATAAATCCATTTTTCTAACCTATGTGTATTCCTTATGTTCAACAGAAGTTGTCATTAAACAGTACATCACTGTAATATATCATACATGAACAGAGTACCTTTGATCCTGTTATAAATATATATTCGTTAACACTGCGCGTCGGGAAAGAATTATGTTCGTCCACTTTTATTCAATTTTTAGACATTGTGTACTCAATTTTCTCGCCATGTCCTGCAAAGTAACAATGCTTCCATCTACGGGTACCACCGGTACTGACATAAATTAATTTCGGAAATATACAATTTATATATTTAATCTGTAAAATAATACCCCTTTAATAAAATAAAATATCTATCTGGTATATTTAAATTTATATTGATATCGTTAAAAAGAAATATGTACACACGTAATAACATTTTAAATATCTATAATTGTAAACAATGGACAACTTGAGTAACCATTATGAAACGAAGTATCGTTACGTTCCGTATTTCAAAATGTTAAAAACAAAAATCAATTATGCAATTTTTACATACTATCAAATTTCTAAAGGGTTCTAGCAGCTACATATTTTGTATACTACACGTAAAATTCCATTTTTCGAGGACGACTAACTTGAAATAATAAAAAAAGATTTTGTCTTTTTATGTTTTATTTTTACAATAGTTTTTATGATTCTTAAATCACTTCTTCTGCGCTGCCGCTGCTTCGTCCTCGCGTTGATACGACTGTAGTAACTCTTGTTTCTTCGTAGCGATACGTTCTGCCCTTCGTTTACGCGCCTCCCTTACTTTAGTACGACGCGCTTCGGCTTGATCAGAAAGCATTTCTGCTCTTGCCTTCTCAGCCTTCTTCTTGTGAATAAATTCCATCAAGACTCTCTTATTCTTGAACACATTACCCTTAGCCTTCATGTACAAGGAGTGGTATAGATGTCTATCAATCTTCTTTGTCTCACGATATTTCTTCAAGAGTCGACGGAGAACTCTCATTCTTTGAATCCACAGATCCTACAAACAATACAAATACTCAATAATAAAATAGTGCACAGTGTTAACTTCTACACTGAGAATCATTCTGCCTTTCTACAGATTCATTTAAATGGCGATCGGTAAAGAAAAACTTTTTATTCACCTTTTGTGGAGTTCGAGCATTCGCTGTACCCTTTCTCTTACCAAAACCACAGTGACGTCCCTTACGTCTGGCTTCAGTATTTTTACGGACACGTGCTCTGGAATGAACAGCTACAGGCTTCTTAATGATGAGACCATCTGTGATCAGTTTCCTAATACTTTGTCCTAAAAGAAAAGAAAATTTGTACACACATTTAGTGGTGGATTCACTGACAAACAAGTTTAAAGAAAATTTGAACCTAGTAAGGTATTCGATCTCCTGAAAAAGTTTGAACAAACTGAACTTCGTGTCAGGAGTTTGAACAATCTGATAACCCATCACTACACATATTGCAGAAGAATGGAAGATGGAACGGTACTTTATTGAAGTTAAACTTAAGGGAAAAAAATTATTCAAGTTATTGAAACTTACGAGAATTCGTGTTTGCAATTTCATTGATTTCATTAGGATCCAACCAAACCTTCTTTCTGCCGCATCGCATAACAGAGGCTGCAAGCCTCTTCTGTAACTTTAACGAACTGAAAGAAACAAAACCAGGTTATGGCATGAGGATTATTTGTTAACATAAAACGTAGTTCTGAACGTTGTGAGACATTATTTACGCGTTATTTAATTAACACATTCATAAAAATTAAAAAAAAACTGATCATATACTGCATAATGTACGAAAGAACATGAAGTGGATACACAGAACCATGTGGTTAGCCGTCAACAAACTATCAATACAAAAATAGGAAAATACCATGTTCTCAAACAAAAATTGCATTTCTAAAAGAATAAAAGAATTTCCCGTAATAATTTATATGACACGAATTCAATTTTAAGTAGTACTGTCAAAATATTATATAAAATCTTAAGAGGGTTCGTACCTCATGACGGAGTCTATGAGTTCTCCTTGGTAAAGAAGAACAAAATGGCGGAAACCACATTTCCTATTTTCGGCCGCTCAACGGAAGTGTCGAAACAGAAAGCGACCTCACTTTGAATTTTCAAATAATGCTACAAGAATAAAAGTAAATTTCACATATTAATTTCTATTTCTTCCTTAAATTTTATTTAGGCATAACATAATCATTTGATAACCTTAACGTGATTATAATTCACTTTGTATTGAAATATATACAACCACAAACGATGGTAAGTTAAACAAATAATTATTGGTTTCAATAGAGAATAGTTTTACATAAGAAATTTTTTAATAATTATCGTGAAATAAAAGAAAACAATAAATGAGTACTTAATCCGAATCGAACAGTGTTAATCTATCTGTTAATCTGAATTGATCGTAATCCAAGTTAATAATGCAAAATGTTCAATCTGACAATGAGTGATTTAGTAATATTGTAACCAACCTGAGGAAAATCGAAGACACGAATTTTGAACGAAAATCCGAAGTAAAATTTCCCGCCAACCGTGTTTCTTAAGTAGTAAGAAGAAGATATACAATGCTGTACGGTTCATTCATGTATTGTACAACGTGTCGCTATCTTTGACGGGGGGCTGGCCGTGCTGGCAGCTGGAAAGTGACAGGAGAAAATATGTGAGTGGATTCGCAGCACTTTGGAACATGGGACAAAGGTGGACAAAGGTGTTTACCATTCGCTGGATCTATCTACACATTTGATCTGTGCTGATAATTGATTATACAAAAGTGACGTTACTGTTACAAACATTGATATTCGGAGTAGCGACTGGTATTGTGGATGATTAGTTCAGTGTGATGCAAATCTATACGGAAGCGACAGTGCACAGTGAATCATCAATGAGTATGCAGAAGACAATGACTGTGAACAAGGATTTGCAATATGAACGGGAACGGTGCACGTTTGATCCGTTGGAATTAACTCATCTTCTCGACGGTGGCCTCGAGAAGACTCAACGTCGTCGTGAACGAGGTAAATATATACTTCAACATATATTTAAAATGTTATCAGTTTTACTTTTGACAGATGCTTATTACTTGAATTTTTAATTTGGTGTATATTGTATCGATAATCCGTTTGAGCTTAGAGAATACTAAATAGCAAAAACATCCCAGACAGTACATGACGCCTTGAAGACGGCTTAAAGACGCCTTAGACCTGAAATAGCCGTAAAATGAGCGTCTTAAAGGCGTAGTGTGCTATTTGGGATTCGTCGTATGATCGTACTATGTAGTAATTATTTACATTACAGCTGGATGTACTCTGTACAACATTTCGATCTATAAATAAATAAATTGATAAACACGAATAAACAAAGATCAAGTTAACGGAATGAAATAATTGATAATCTATCTGCGCGTAGAAACTGGTATCGAAATACTTGTGACTGTTTCTCTGTTATTCAGTTCTTTTTTCTACCATCAATTGTCAGTTTTCATGTTCGTAATAAATTAAGAAATAATATGGAATTTCCAGTGTTTTCTGGCATATATCAATAATTGTAACGGTAATAATTAAAGGATCGTTTCTGAAGCAATACGGACTCTAATTAGGCGAAATACCTAAATACCTTAATAGTTTCGTATGCTTTTATCCCGTTGTTTTCGTAATAATAAATTAAAATTACCAGTCAATGAATTTTAATTAAGATTTGAATTGCGGAGGTCATTTCAATGTAATCACGGATTTGATGACGGATTGATTGGCAGTGTTAATTCTGTTTCCTTATTAAGCCAAGTTTACGACTCGAAGAACAGTTTCTTTTTATCTGTAAAAGATCAAAGAGTACTTCCGATGTAGGAATATTTATGTGTGCGATCGTGATATTTAATCTGCCAGATTGCATGTAATCTCCTGATAAGATTATTGAAAATTTCTTGCATAATCTTGTTGTAAATAATGTTAAAATAAGATTTAATATTGATTATTAATATAGAACTTTTATCCAACTATGCATAAATGTGCCTAATCCATAGTAATATAATAATCATGAATAATGAAACGTTCTTAATAATATTCAATTAATATTCAATTAATATCAAATAATATTCATGTCAAATGACAACAAATGTCAATTAACAGTATTACAAGATATGTTACATCTTAAGCTATTCCAAGGAATCACAAAAGTTGTCTTCTCATCTATCAATGCCTACAGGCACACCTATTTTTTTGTTAACTGTGAGTCATTCATATACAACTCAAGCTCTTCATGAGATTTGTACTCTAGAGAAAATTAGAATTCATACCAACAGACAGTGCCTTTATAACATAATTTTACAGAATGATTACAGCATAATTACAGAAATGAAATATTAAAATAAATATATTTAATTTTGAAGAAGTGTAAACCAGTATATTCCTTAATATTATAACTCCTGTATTTTAGAACAATTTTTCCTGGACGATCCAGACCTACAGGATAATGTGCCAGTCAAATATAAGAGCCACAAGGAAGTATATGAAGATGGAGTGCGTAAAGCATGTAAGGTTTTGCAGAAGGTACGAGAACTGCAAGAGCAAGGAAAAGCTGGCATGGATGTTTTTACGTATGTTCTTCATTATTAAATTTTATTCAATGAAAAGAAGAATCTTGTCTCTCATCGAAAACATCTTTCAGGCATATTTTAGGAGGAATGTTTGGCTCTGGTATTTTGAAAGATGGAAATCCACTAGTGGTTCATTATGCCATGTTTCTCCCAGCGATTATGGGTCAAGGAACCCCAAAACAGCAAGAGTACTGGATATCCAAATCTTGGGGTGGCAATATTATTGGAACTTATGCTCAGGTAAAGTATAATAATAGTTTTAAGTATCATAGTATAAGTAGTTCTAGTAATGTTTAGATGGAAATATTATATTTCTGTCTTTGTTACAGACTGAACTGGGTCATGGTACTTTCATTAGAGGTTTAGAAACAACAGCAACGTATGATCCTCAAACAAAAGAGTTTATACTAAACAGCCCTACTTTAACATCCTATAAATGGTGGCCTGGTGGCTGTAAGTATTTAATATATTACTGGTACAGTAATTGATTTTCGTTGAAATACTTGCATTATAATTTTAATATTCAATATCCAGTGGGTCATACAGCAAATTATGCTGTGGTTGTTGCACAGTTGTATACAAAAGGAGAATGTAGAGGAATCCACCCTTTTATTGTACAATTAAGACACGAAGATACACACGAACCGTTACCAGGTGCATAAATATCGATTTATACAGTCGTTATTCTAAGATAGAAAAATTTATTATAATATCTTATTATTGTACAGGCATTAAAATTGGAGAAATTGGTACCAAGTTGGGAATGAACGCGACAAACAATGGCTTCCTCGGATTCCACAATTTCAGAATACCACGCGAGAACATGCTCATGAAAAACACTCAGGTAACAGAGAAAGTAGTAACTTTCACAAAGTACACGTTAATAAGGAGACAGTTCTATTTCTCTTCACTAAAACTATGAAGACATCGGTTATTCTATATTGCATAACTTGTTTATCGACAGATTAATGCGTCACAATTATATGTATTTTTTGTATGTTTTTTGCTCGGTCATGTTTCTATGGCAGTACATGTAGAAGGTAACTTACTATGTTATTTGCATAAATAGAACTGTAAATAAAATCACCAATAATTAGGAGTGCATGATCTAGTCTTATTTTATTGTAGGTACTTGAAGATGGAACGTACGTGAGAGCGTTAAATGACAAATTGACCTATGGCACGATGATGTTCGTTCGTGTAGTTCTGGTTCATGACATTGCAAGTTATTTATCGAAAGCCGTTACGATCGCGACTAGATATAGCGCAGTACGACGTCAGAGTCAAATAAATACCGAGTAAGTAAGAAAACCGAAGACAACCTTGAAGTACTAACATTGAGTATATTTCATTAAATAAATTGTTAATCGGTATGTTCGAGTAAATATCAATATGCAGTATGTAAATTATTGCTACAATGTTCACTTGTTATGTTATATAGTCATCGATAAATTAAATACGAAATCATTTAATTGTTCTTCTTTTAGGGAACCCGAGGCACAAATTATTAACTATGTAACACAACAGTACAAAATTTTCCCGAACCTTGCTGCGTGCTTTGCCTTCCGAATGTCCGCGGATTGGATTTGGAACATGTACAATAACGTCACAGCCGAATTAGATCAGGGCGAATTGGACAGACTGCCCGAGGTGCTGAATCTCGTTTGTTTCGATCGTTTTTAATTGTACCTTTCAGTTTTATTGTTTTTATAATACCGACCTTTCGTTGCAGCTGCATGCATTGTCGTGTTGCTTGAAGGCAGTGGCATCCTCAGACGCAGCAACCGGAGTAGAACAAGTACGATTGGCTTGTGGTGGTCATGGATACATGGACGCCAGCAATCTTCCAGCGACTTATGGCTTAGTCACTGCTATCTGTACCTATGAAGGGGAGAACACTGTTCTATTGCTACAAACAGCTAGATATTTAGTTAAAGCTTGGAAACTAGCTGTCAGCGGCCAGTCATTACCGGACACCGTACAGTATCTCACAATTCTTACGGCGGGCGTCAAACAACATCCATGGAAGAATAGTGTGAATTGCATTATTAAGGCTCATCAGGCAGTGGCTGCAGGGTAATTTTTTTTTTATTGTCTGATAATAATTATGTAAAGTGTTTTTCATTGTACGAAAATGTTGGAGAGAAACATGCTTTAATTAAACAGCAAAATTCTACTAGAAGTTGTCGTTATTTTCTTACAGAAAGATTCGTTTGGCGACAGAGAATATGGACCGTAGAATACGCAGTGGAGTATCGGCTGAAGACGCGTGGAACCAAACGAGTATCGAATTGGCTCGTTGCGCGGAGGCTCACTGCAGAGCGTTCATAGTGATGAGATTTGTACAATCGGTTCAAGAAATTACCTCGGTGTCTAAAGAATTGCGTGACGTCATGCAGCAACTTTGTGAACTGTATGCTGTATACTGGGTGTTGCAGAGACTCGGTGACTTCCTTCAAGTGAGTATAAAATACATACGTTGATCTCATTATTAGAAAAATGTTCTTAAGAATTCCTTGAAACTTAGAACTCCATCTGAAAGTGTGTTAACTTTCTTAGTTTGTACTATATATGTATACAAGTTATCCCAAAGAATTTTTTTCATCTGATTTTACTTTTCCAGTTCTCCCCGTTGAGAAATAAGGATGTCCCGGCACTTCAAGCGCGACTGGAAGAATTATTAATGGCCATCCGTCCAAACGCTGTCGGAATCGTTGACGGTTTCGATATTCGTGATGAAATCCTTGGATCGGCTCTGGGAGCTTATGACGGCAATGTCTATGAGCGATTGTTTGCAGAAGCAATGAAGAGTCCTTTGAATCAGAAGAGTGTGAACGAGTCTTTTGAAAAATATTTGAAACCGTTCCTTAAGAGCAACTTGTAATTCAGTTTTCGTTGGCAATTTAAAAGTGACCTTTTATTCCATGTACTCCTAAAGGTTTCAGTGAGATTTAAGTATTGTCTATATTGCAACTAACTGCAACTTTGATTCTGACAGTTCTTTCTGATGTTTTCTGTTATATAGCAAATGTTTAAGTGTATGTTAGTATTGAATCAGTGAGATTTTTTTTACCTTTTTTATTTATGATCAATTACATTGTTAAAAAAATTTATGAAGTTTATAGTAATATTATAAATTTTTTATTTTGAATAGTTTATAAATATATTTTTCTACAACCTTTGTAGACTATCACTGTAAATACTTAAGAAAGTGAAATACCGCTTTAATACTTGCGGGGGTCTTCCGGAATAATGTTTTAATTGTTAAAACGATTTTTTTTAGGAATGCTTAATCATTCCACGAGCAGAGATATTTTAAATGTTTTATAATGAAAAGATATTTTCTATGTACTTTTGCTGTTAATAAAATAATGCGTAGAGCTTGTAACAAAATAATTGTCCTTCTGTTGTTGAGACTTCGATCCTTCAATCAACAATTAAATATATATCGCTAACCTATTCGAGAAGATCTGCGTTTCCTACATTTTCATTGATTTTTACCATAGAGAATTACATCTCTGGGATATCGTCCTTGTACGTTTGTTTTTCCGTTTTATGAGGGCGTTGCCTAATAAATGCAATAATGACTAAAATATACGTACATAAATATATGAATACACCAAATGGTAAAAATATTTTCGTAGAATATTGGACAGGACTGCCCTAAGATAACGATATCCACCGATCGTGACGCGACGATGGACGAGACTGAGTGAGATGAGTCAGACAACCGTTAACCAACAGTCAGCAAATGTCAGTATTTTTGTTGAATCAGGTTGAATCTGTATAGTTATAATGTACATCACGACAAATAATCATTTCGTCCCAAAACAATTTATCGTGTGTATGTTTTACGATGAAAAGACTTGTTTCTGTTGGAATGAAGACAAGCTTATAATATTTCCGTATACGAACAATGATTTTGTATCCGTTGAAGTTTTGACAGCTCCGGCTCCGATAAAAAATGTACAGTGTTTCACAAATCGAATTTTCTTAGTTTGCATTCCACACGGAATATATAAACTTTCGAGGGATCGAAAATTTGCTATTTTAAGTACAAGTGCGATCGGAATGGGCACTGTTTTCTATGAAATACTGACAGTGAGAAATAAATATCTGTACTTAGATAATAAACAAACTAAGACGAATAAACTGTTATTTCAATTTTCTTATGAGGAAAGCAATTCAAACGAGTTATGTGTATATCCACTGAATAGAGAAAATACGAACCAGCAGTTCATCGGGACAATAACAAATAAGGATTCCACTGTAGAAAATTTATGTCTGTTGACAACTGGAAAGAAAGTCTTGACATTAATGAACGGAACTGTTCAAATAATATACAATAGTGTTTATTCTATTAGAGACATAATACCTGTACTAAAAGATTCAATGGTTGCTGCTTTGTTGTTTCTCACTGGAGCGGACATTGTTATTGTAATGTATGCAAAAGATGATACAATGGCTTTTGAGAAGGTGTGTTTAGGAACAAATATACAGGCTCTCTGTGCAGGCTTTAGTCGATCGATGCAGGATGCATTATGGTTTGTCTATTCTGATGGGTCTAAACTGTATTATGTACACAAGCAATTACTAGTGGACAATGCTCAGAAATTAAGCATTCAAGATAACAACTTTGCTTGTTTACAATGTTACAATTCAAAAATAATTTTGGGCCTAACCATGGATAAACAATTGTTAGAGATTTCTGTAGATACAGTAGAAAAGACATTATCAGTTGAACATGATACTTTGATTAACCTTCGTTTGGATATGTTGGTAGGCACTAATCTTATAATGGACAGGATTTATAAAGGAACTCAGGAAATACACAGATTAAACGAAATATTACTAATGGAAGAAGATAAATTGAAAAGAATAAATTTGTATGCTCACAAACATAAAGTACAAGTATGTCCAAAAATGTCAATACACAGGATAGCTGATAAGTTGTTTTTGTCAGCAAGGTTTGAAGATATATTTCCAAAGCACAGTTGGGTTGTCCTGAATGTGAAATTAGAAAAGGAAAATATATCTTGTACAAAAAAAGCAGGGGATCAGGAGACTGTAGTCGATATTTGTATACCAGAGGGTAAAAAAGTCAATTCGTTGCAGGTCACAACAGATTTAATCACATTGAAAGATGAAGGACATCCCTGGTGTCTTACAAGGAACTATGTAACTTACCCTCTGAACGAAAAAACCAAGAAAAAGAAAACAAGGTCGGACAAGACAAATTTTATAAACTCTAAAATTGCTATACTCGAAAATTTTATACGAGAAGGAAATATTGATATGAAAAAGTTGTCCGAAATTAAGAGAATTGTAAGAAGAGAATTTAGCGATGCGTAAAACTGAATTGCGTTCAGAAGGTAATTTAGTTTAAAGATCTTCAAGTCACATTTACTGAAACCAAAAGAACCACCGTTCCGTCGGAAGTAGACTTTGAAAATTGTTTGATCGATAAAACTATTGTTAAATCGATATTTATAAAATTTTTCATTACATTTTAACATATTTCGTCTTGTACAACTGAACATAATTAAAACACGAATTTTCGAAACAAAAGTACTTTATTCTACACTCATTTAATCGATCTTTTCATAACTTCTCCGAGGTAGGTACTTCAACGATACTACCTATACTGCAACTGGAGCTTTTCTTCGAGTGTTTTGGTGGATTTCTGGAGCTGTTCGGTGTTCTGACGCTGCCCAACCGGATCTGAAACGCCTCCAATGTTTTCGAGTTTCTCTTGGATCCTCTGCGTTGTTGCACGGTCCTGGTATTGCTGTCGAGTCTACGTCGCCAAAGTTTCGCGAAACAGACGCGAAAATTCTCGGAGAATACACCGTAAAGGAGAGGATTCGCTATGGTATTGAATTGCGCGACAATCAGTGTCCAAACGAAATGATGGGATCTCAGAAAGAAATCTGTGTCCTCGACAGGTCGTCTGCCGTCCACGTAAATCAACAGCATCACGGTGGTTATCGGGAGCCACATGATTAGAACGGCCAGCACGTTTAGCAGTAAAATTCGTACGACACGTAGATGCTTGTGCAACCGTATTTCCTCGTGCTGCGAAAGACTACCGGCTCGTCCTAGCCGCCCTGTCACCGACGCACTGGACAACTTTCTTCCCGGCCAAGGTAGCAACGTTCCGACCACCGATAGCTCAGAATCTCTTCTACCTGTTGCGCCGCCGTTCTCCAACCCCTGGATATATTTGTACCTTTCGTTCAGAAAAATAGATTGACCGTGACATCACAAACGCTCGATTAGAAAGTTTGCTGTGCAGAGGATATAACGTGTCGTATGATATCAAGGGTTATGCGAAAACATAGGGAGACAATTGAATTACTTGCGTAATGCACGGTACAGCCCATCTGCTTCGGGAGTCGAGGATCTTTTGGAAGATTCGTTGATAATGGTAAACCAGAAGGACCATCGGTAGAAGGCAAGCCAGAACGATGATCGGTACCGTGAAGCACAGCGAAACGTTCAGGACCTCGCTTCGTGGGAAGACCAAGGTGCAGATCGTCAGATCGCTCGCAATATTCTAATACGCGATTGAACATTATTAGCGACTGCTCGAATAATTATTTATCGGCCGTGTAAGGTATACCTTCCGTTTGAACCAAAATATGACCGGCAGGAATATGAAAGCCGCGACGATCCAGACGACAAGACTAGCCGCTAGGACCTTCGGTCTGGTTAAGGCACTTCTGTAAGGAGCTATTGCCAAACATCGATGCCTGTCCATCGATATGAACGTCAGTGTCCAGAGCAGCACGAAGCCGCAGACAAACTGTGTAGCAAGTGAAGAAAATAATCGGTATTTATAACAGGGACTTAAACCGGTATGATTTTGATACCGATATTATGCCATCAAAGCTATACCGAAACCGATATATTACCGAAAACCGAAATAAATACTGGTATTTTTTCGGTTTCTATAAGGGTTGGGCTTACATAGGGTTATATAGGGCGAAGGTACAACCGAAAATACCGGTATAATACCAGTATTTTTACGGTTTCTATAAGGATAGGGCTTATATGTATAGGGTGAAGGTACAATCGAAAATACCGGTATTTTACATTTCGGTAGAAGTCCCTGATTTAAAACGAATAACGATACGATCATGTTAAATGGAATTCGTGGAATGCGAGACCAAATACCTGGGAGTAGGGCAACAGTTTGCAGATCGTTTCCCCGAGACACCAGGTCTGGCTCAGTCTGGTGTAAGCGACAGCTGGTACACCGAAGCTGAACAAAAGATCCGCGACGGCCAAGTTCACCAAGCACAAATTCGTGGGCGTTCGCATTTCCTTGTATCCAAGTATACAGCCAGCTATTCCCAAGTTGCTGGCAACCGCCAAAACAAAGCTAACGGCTAATACCACCACCTGTAAGCACGCGATTACATACCTTCGATTCTTTATTCTATTCGCAATTAGAAGACTGCGGATTTTGTGCATTTATAGAATATTCGATTGTATAAAATTCAATACGGTAAAAAGTTTCACGAAGTTTATTTAAGTGTTCTTTATAGTTCGAACTTCTTGAAGAACCCTTAGCCTTACGATTTTTCTGACGACTTCACTCTTCAGAATTACTTTATTGTTAATGATACTCCGCCGATATTAACAGATTCGCGGCGACAGTCGTACGAATACAATGCGCGAAATCAATTCTCGTTACCTCGAACGTGCTAGCTGCTTTTCGGTTTCCAAACTGATTGTAGTAAGTGAAATAATATCGTGGTCCCCATTCATCGTCTTCACCCCAAAGGTAGGACGAATTCATTCTTAAATCGTCGATCCTCCGTTGTCGATCGAGGAACAAACTCGATTCATTTTTTCCCTCTTCTGTTTTTGCTTCTTCTACCACGGAGTCGGTATATTCTGAAAGAAATTCGATTCGTCAGCGTCGTTCGTCTTACAAGAACCGTTTCTGGATCGACGACGATTCCGTACCCTTCGCCAGGTTTTTATCGATGTTATCATCCGTTGTGTATCCGGTTGATAGGACTTATCGGAGATCTGTAACAGGCGAATCGTTTAATGCAATTTAACTTCTGGCGAAACGAGTTGCGCTCTATTAGAGTCAGTTACGGTCGATCGTGTGACGGCCGCTACCGATGTCCTTTGTATCGGGTCGAACGATCGACTAATTATATCGCGCTTCTGGTTGGTAGCGCGCAACGCTGCGTTTAACAGGTGTCGATGGTGTTGCGATGGTATTTATTTGTACCACGGCGAGTCGATTCGAAAATCAATTCAGGAACGATCAGAAATCATCGGGAAGAAACGAAACGTTGAGCATCACGGTAAACTCGAAATTGAAGACCGAGAAACGGATCACCAGAGAAACACTGGTCCAGAGTGTTTCAAGTGCTTCGATCCGTTATACTCTTTAAGGGGGATCAAGTACTACTACGTGTTCGATCGATTTCAAGTGGTAATTAACGTAGCCGAGATTTCTGGATAGAAGCGTAAAATCGAACGATGCGGAACAAGATAAGAGGAGATGAGGAGAGTCCTCTTTCATTCACCACGCCAGAATTTCTCTTTTGTTCGTTCAGCCTACGGTCTCTACGTAACGGGCTAATGTTGTATTCCCAGTAAAGGCCCCCTTATTCGTGCCCTCCGAGAACCCGTCATCGAAATCGTCCGTTGGACGAAATGTTCTACACCCAGTCTCTCGGTTCATGGTTTTTGTTTTTTTTTCCCCCTCCGTGTAAACAATGCCTTTGTACGATCTCCTATTTTTATCGAGCCGCTGAACAGGGTAGTAATACGAGAACAGGGGAAAATATTTACGGGAATTTATAGACGAACGGCGATTAACAAGTCCGTTGGATTTTAAAAAAAGCCAGGGAAACGGTATCGTCGTCGGAAATACCGAATCCTTGCCGAACGATCGTTTTCTTCGCAGACAGTATACATCGTCGTACAGGATGTATACATGCTCGTTCGATTTCTTTGGAACGGGGCAAAAGTCGAGTTTCACGGCGCGTAAACTCGTATATCAATGATCCAGCGATCCATGAGTCGATCGATCGTTCATCTTTTCACGTTCGACAACGAAGCAACGATCGCTCAGGCCCGAATTAAGATTTTTTTGCGGCTCCAGGACTATCAAATTTTTGGGCCCTCCTTAATCGATAAGAGGGGGGAGGGGCGTAATATAGCACAACAAAATGCATAAATCTTCGCAAATTGAAATTTCTTTCAACACTAGAACTACCAAGCAAGTCAAAATGACTTGTCAATACACTCTTACAACAACGATTAAAATGTTATGACAATACATTTTCTCAGATCTTTTGCACCTTTTATTACGATATTAAAGTGAAGAAATTAGTCAATTTCTAAATTTTCGAAAGTGCTTCACGTTTATCCACCGATCGAAGCAAATATACGTTTATCGTCGGTAGTTTTAGTGTTAAATAAAATTAAATAACATTTAATCATAAAGAAATGGAAGTTGCAGAATGGAGCCGCGACTAATTAACATTGCAGAGAAAAAACAACGGGGATATGATAATCGATAGGTCTTTTTTATACGGTAACTCGGATATTTATAAAGTCGACAGAGCATCGATACGGTTCGGACGAAAAGCAAAGAAGTGTATATATGGGGGAAGGGGGGATGGCTTCAATTTCGCCTTTCGTCAACGAAGGAACTGAAATATCTTAACGATCGTAGGGAGCGGCGCTTCTCCCTCTATAAAGATAAAAATTCACTCGCTGTATCGTACAATTATCCCGCCGCGAGTTCTCCTACTCTTGTTCTCCAAGAAACTGTCGCTCGATGGTCGAAGTATACACAGTTATTATTTTTCTT
This sequence comes from Dufourea novaeangliae, assembly GCF_001272555.1. Lineage (NCBI taxonomy): Eukaryota > Metazoa > Arthropoda > Insecta > Hymenoptera > Halictidae > Dufourea > Dufourea novaeangliae. The sequence continues at coordinate 135,360 of NW_015374013.1, read as the reverse complement.
TTTGTTTCATCGATTCGCTTCTCTACAATCGTCCTCGACGATTCCGTCTCGATCGTCCAAGTTCTTCGTTTGAATAAATCATTTTTTCGCGGGTTCGTTCGTGCGACGATCAATCATTTTCATTTTGCTGTTCCGGATCAAACGGAATTCTTTTCTTTATATTAGGTCTACCGGAAAGTTCTGACCGATAACGTCATCTTAAGTTTCAAAGTGTTCATTCCCAGATACCCGTAAAATGGATGTCTTCAAGGCGTAATGTGTTATCTGGGTTTGAAACATACATGGCTGCGTCTATTTAGAATTGTACCGGGTGATTAAACGATGGAAATTATATTGTTCAGTAAATATGAATACATGTATTATTTTTTTTTAATTCGAAAACGGGCAGAGCTTTCCGGTAGACCTAATTATATATGTTTGTATTCCTATCCTCCTCGCGGTTCATTTTTACGTGTGTAATCTTTTTCGCGTTCAATTTTCATTTTCACGTGATAATTAAATCATTGCAAGGTACAATTAACAAATCATCTGTGACAATTAATAGGGCACGTACCTTTGAAACGGTGTATCAATCCGACATTATTAAAACGCGCAGGCAAGTTCATCGCGTGAAGTAAATTGTCAGTTTGAAATCTTAACGAATAGAATAATACGCCGAAAAAGAAGAAAAAAAATAATTACATTTTGTTTTTACATTGAAGTTATTTGAAAATCTTGAGTACAAAAATCGGCGATTTTAAGGAGCCAGGAGGCGAACAATGCGACGCCTGCGAATGCTACCCGCTGACTATTCGCATCGAGCAACCATCAACCATCGGGAGGCATGTTTTAACTCAGTACGCACGTTATACCGCGCAGGATTTAGAAGTTTAAATGTATTGGTCGATGGAATTAAAGGATCGGTGCCTTGAAAACTGAATTGTACTTATATTTTGTGAATTACAGTAATACGCTGATAAATATTTCACTCTGCCTCGGATTGTAAATTTGTATAGATGTACATTTAGTCACGTGGTCATACACCAATATATGGGATGAGCCAGATTTCTAGTATTAGAATCCATAAAAATATTATATTTACTGCAAGATTAACGAATTTTTTACCAGCTTCGTGAAAATTTATAAAGTAACGGTTACCATAAAAATGATATTGGTGTAAGCACCATGTAGTCTCTACCTTGATTTCGAAGCGTAGTAAATTACCCAAATCACGGATTACGAATCATAACACGAACCGATTACTTTTTTGTCTCTGACGTTTCTGTTTACAATTTCCACTGCCAAATAAGGTGTTGATTATAAAGATGACTTAACACTGTTACAAATACATGCGGATAGAGATAGTATTAATAACATCTACAGTTTCTATGAAAAACCATAAATATTAATGATTCGCAACAAATACAGTAAATTATTTAAAAACAATATATAATAGCTAAGTGGGCTATAAAAATACTGCGTATAACATCCATTGTAAATTAACAACAAAACAATAATCACTACCCAGAAAAAAGTAAACTATATAAAACTAATAAATGCTACGAATACATGACACCTGTTCCTTGTATCACGTAACTATTGCAGTTTAAAGATTCTCGTTGTTTTGTTTAACTGATGTTAATCCGTACACTTTCATAGTACACCGCGAACGCTTTAAACTTAGCACGTTGAAATGAATATATTTTAAAGCTATATCGTAAATTATTTAGTATTCAACGAAAACACTCCACAAAGCTACAAACGGCATGCAAATGTATATGCTTAAGTAAAATCGTTCAAATTATACGTATAGATATATGTGGATATATATATATGCATATAAAAAAATAAAATCTGAACGATTTTGTACAAGATATGCTAATCTAAAATCGATATAACTTTGTAAGCACGGCCGCGTAGAATTCGACGATTTAAAATTGAATTCTCGTTAAAGTTATTTCGAAGAATCGATACCCGTATAATGGTGGCGATCAGACTCGAATATTCAATATCTTCTCGAAAATCGTTTAAAACAAACATTGAAACAACAATGCGTACGTATAAAAAATATGGCAGTAACAGTCTAACTATTAAATTTTAAATGGAAATAACAATAAACCGCAATAATTTAAAGGGGGAAACTGTAGATCTCGCCGCTATTCTAATAATCCTATTTGTTGAACCGGTTCTGTTTCTTACGTTAAGTACGCTAGCTGATTATTCCCGTAAAAAATTCGACAAGTTCTTTTTTTTTGTTTTGTCTTATTTCGTTACTTCGCAGATTTAACAGCTTATTAGATAATTATTATCTCTTCGTTAGGGACACTTTGAAATTCGGAAAGATCTCTATTCGTACTTATTTTACCTATTTCAAACACAAGATATGTACAAGTGTTGATCGTCACTTTATATAGAGAAATGATTTTGTTTCTAATATAGTAATTAAGAAAAATAAAAGCATGTGTATCATTAGATTACAGTATTGAACTTCGTTAAATTTACTATTCTTCTACGGGGGATTGTACTGTTGCGCAATTATCACGTAACAATCTTTTTTTTTGTTTTTTTTTTGTTTTTTTCAAAATATAAGACTGTACTTTTACAATACACTGTGCTCGAGTATATCTTCTATGTATACAATAAATATCACGTATTATATGAAAGTGTATGACGAATGAAGAAATCTGCCTCGAATCGTAAGCATGTAAACAGAATGTATCAATTGTTATAAGAATGCGAGAGTATTTAAATGAATGTAATATTTGGAACCCATTGTAGATATTATATTCACCTTCTATTAAAGTGCATTTCATTGCAGACTATTGAACATAGTTTTATAATTTGTTAAGGCACTGAATACAAATATAATCAATTACCGTATTTCTATACCGAAGATAGTTTTACAGTTGATTAATAAGACGAAGGAATAATTCCTATTCACACTATTCACACTCGTATTAGAAATATGACACAAAGAAAACGAGACAATTTAATAAAAGCAAATAAAAACAAAAAAAAAACAAACGATTTTAAAACCTCATTTGTATTTATAGAATAGACTTATAATGCACTGAATAATGCACTTTGTACTTCCTTTTAATGTACACCCAATGTGATTTTAGTCGAATACACTCCTTGTTCTTGCAACAACTATTAGAATAATATGATCTCGACTATATATGTATTAGACCAGTGATCACTGTTTTCAAATCCTTTCAAAATCTTCTTCGCACTTCAGGGTAGAAACATAAAATATTGCGAAAAATGCAGAGACATAGTTGCCATAAAATATTACGTAAATGTGCTTCATTGTCGAAAATGAAATGCACATTCCAGAAGTTTCATGTTTCTAGAGCAAAACACGCGACAAAATAATATTTACAGATCCTAAGTATGAACTATTGAATAGTAAAGAAAGAAAGAAATGATGTTTTCCATGAGAGTGAGAATTATGTTTCGATAAGCGTTCCGCTTTCTCGCTATGTGTACACATAAAAATTATGCATTCTATGTAGCAGTGCTCGAAGAGAAATCAAGACGTCCAATGACGGAGTGTGCATTTACGTTTTGGTTACGTAGTCTGTTATTTACGTAGACTTATAAGAAGGATACGTCTGAAAATTTGGCAATCTTCCCTGAGCGTACTAACTTGATAGAAACTCGGATGTCGCGGACAGTCTCTGGATCAACTATTTCGAAAATTAAAACTCGCGTGATCAGTTATCGATTTGTTTCGGAGGATAAATATTTAAGTAATTCGTTAAGTACCTAATGCTACGATAGCATTGTATGTCATAGAGGTTTTTCCTGCTCTTCGTTGTTTGATACTTGTAAGTTTATAAGCGTCGATGCGTTTAAACATCACCGACTGTTCTCCGAACGTTAAGAGTCATCTTGCTTAGGCAGGAGATTCGTTCTTTCTTCTTCTTCGAGCAATTTCTTAGCCGACATCACTCTGTTCAGTTCTTGACGCGCAAGAATTTCCGAATCCAAGTCTAATTTATTCGGTCCTTGAGTGGGACTTGTTAACGAAGGCGTCTGTAACGTATCTTATACTTAAGACATTGTCTTTTTTCATCGCTACACTTCAAACGTGAAAATAACGAAATCGCATACCTTTATCGGTGAATTTTTAAGCTTGCCATTATGATCGCTATAAGATGAAACGAATTTCGAATGCGTAACTGGACTGGCGCTAACTGGTGCCGGTGACGTTGGAGCGGTTGCACTATAAACGGGAGATTGCGAGCTGTCTTTGTCCCTTTTCGGCTCCTTTTCTTTATCCATTGGTAACACGGGAGATTCTGGCACGCTACGATCGTCCTCGTCCAAAGAATGCAATAACTACAAAACGAAACATTCATGAAAACGTTTATACGACGTCACGTAAAATTATCCGAATCAATTTTTATATACGATCATCGGATATATTCATTAACCTTCTCAACTTCATCGTCAAATTGCTCTTGACCGGGTAACGGATCTTTTTGACTTCTTTGCAGAAGCGTTGCCCGTTTCGCAGCCAAATAAAACGATCGTTTTATTTTCACATAAAACACTTCCGTTACCGCTCGTACTGAATAATCAGGGACAAAAGTGCATCGTAGCATGGAGTCGAGATTGATCGATTGTATGCTTCCTACCGCTTGTGGATTCGCGCTAGTTGGCGATTCCGCTGAAAAAAAACGTCCAATTCATTAGGAATCCGATAGGTAAGATTTTATCAATTAAAAAGATCAATTGATCATATTAAACAGATGTCTTACAGACTCCTATATTCACGGTAAGCGCTTGACAACCGAAATATGTAAATGGACCGCTTTCAAACATCATATTCTCTTTGCCGACTGTAACCTCAACGCGACCTTCCAGGATCAAAACAAAGTAGTCAACCGCTTTCCCTTGTTGATAAATCACCGCTGCCGGATCATTTCTCGCTTTTTCGCGGGATTTCACTTTGATATGATAAATAATGTCTTGTTTAAGCAAACGACGTAAAATAGTTTCCGATATTGTATCGGGCTTAAATGCATCTACAGCTGTGAATTATACACATTACACTCAGATGTATTTTAAGAGTATTTTTATCTGATATTTTCTTAAATCAAAACACTTCTTCCTACTTGTGGATAAATACTGAAACATGGCCAATGTCAACTGTGGTGATATATGAATTCGTTGGTTTTCTTTCTTCTCCGCGAACACAGTAAAGTCTTGCACTTTATGCTTAGCCGGTCTTCTACGTTTCGTTTTGTTATCCGCTGTAACAGATCATAACACAATAATAATAATTACGTTCTACACGTATGGAGCGCATGTATACGTATTATGCCCTAGCAAAGATAAACGAGAATCTTACTAAAGACGTCAGTTTCATCCATGATCTCGGCTTGAATCAATTCTTCTATGACATCCTCCAATGTAACCAATCCTATTACTTCATAAAATGGATCTCCTTCACCTTCGTTGTTTACTCTTTGAACAAATGCCATATGACCCTTGTGACCTGACATTACATAGATCATTTTATTTTCCATCGACTAACAAAGAAGTAACTTGATCCGCGTAAATCGTAACGTTTGTTTCAAACATTTACCTTCTTTGAACTGTTTGAACATTATGTCTAACGTAACATCTTCGAAAATAAAATTGCATTGGTTTTTATAAAATTGGCACAAAGTTTTCAACGGCAAATTATCATCCGGATCAACAAACGCAAGATCCTTAATGTAAAGCATTGTTACTATATTTGTTCTTATTCCTTCATACACTGGTATCCGCGAAAAACCTGAAAATAGTTGATAAGTATTATAGAAATTCAACTAACCAGATACGTTACCTGATCCAATTTATCAATAATGTAAAATCCGTGTAAAATACCTACCTGACTTCATAATCTCTGACACTGTTTCAAAATCTAAGATAGCGTTGTAATCCAACATATATACATCTTCAATTTTTGTCATTATGTCCGCAACACTCTTCTTTCGTAATTCTAATGCGCCGGCGATGATGTTTACTTCGTCTTTTTCTAAATCATTGTAACCCGTCGTGACCTATAAACAATTGACACTGACATGATTATAATTTCACGTGGATCGATATGAAATCTTTAACAGTGTTATTACATTATATTAAGTAGAACACTCAGAAAAAGGTTCTGGATATTAATTACACAACTTACATTTCCTTTGCACTCGTATATGTACACAAACACATGTATCATATAGAAATACATTTTAACGATAAGTTCAGTTTAAATTAGCACAGTATAAATATGTAAAGTTATCTTATTTAAGTTTCACATTGATAAGTAATCTAACACGTACTTTGTAGAATGTGAAAACTTCAAGCAAACGTCAGTAGATCTATATCTTACCTACACATGATTGAATTTGGATGTCAGTATAATTATCTGCCCTATCCATGCTCATTCTGATAAGATCCATAACAGTAAAACGTTTGGAAATGTGTTTGATAATGTATACTTCAAATTACAATCAGAAACAACTATATTACGTACATACTGTGAAAATAATACAATTCGACAATAGTGCGGTTTTGCTCTCACCTTTACAAGTTCTTTTAAACGTTCACGATTATACACATTGCCAATTTCTTCGCCAAGAAGAACGTCTAGAAGCTTGCTAATGGGATAACTCAATGGAAATGTTATTATCATGGTCAACTTTGTTACGTAAATTGTTTTAGCTCCGATACATAATCCGTGTCTACTGCAAATAGCCTAAAAGAAAGGATACATTTATACTACAACTGTGCATCACATAATTATATCCTTTTTAAATGTTTCTAGTGATTCGGTAATAAATAAGTCATATAAATAACGAATATACGTACTTGCGGTGAAATTTCGCCAAAAATTACAATAGCTAAGGTGGAGCAGATAATGGCAACTAATCCAGAAGTTAAGTCATCTAACAAAATAGTGAAGATTGAATTCACTAAAACGTTTGAGAACAAAATCGAACATAATAAATAATTCCCATGATTCCTGACTGGTTGTATCGTCCTTGCGTATTGTTTTTCCTTCAAAAAGATGAACAATTGACGAATTATGAAATTATTATGAAATCATAATTCTAGACTGAAATCTAGAACAAAATCAATAGAATATTACCTTTTCAGTTCCAGTGTTACATAGTATTTTCAATTCAGTTCTATCCATTGCCATTAATCCCAAATTCAAACCGGAGAATAGAGCAGAAAAGCAGAGACACATGAGAATAATTACAATACCAAGCCAAAGTGGCAAGAATTTTTCGTATGTATAGATCTGTAAATAACTTGTTGTTAATAGACACATTGTAATTTTAATACAATCATTTTTACTAAAACTTTATTTATCTCTAAAAGATATACATCATAAAAGATATTACTTACAGTTTTCCATGGTTCAATGCCTTGATGTTTGAAAAGTAAGAGATCAGGCCCTTCCTTTCCATATACCGGTTGCTTTATACAAACATAAAATGGCGAACCTAGTGGCAGCACCACATCAATGGTTGCAGTATTGTTATGTACATTTTTTACCTATATCAACCACATATTATAATGGAACTGCTGAATATATACAAAAAAAATAAAATGATGAATAACACAACTGAATGCTTACTGGAAATTCATTGCTTTTGATTTTATCACAAATGGTACCCCTTTTTGATGGTTCATCAGTAAAAGTGACTAATGTATCTTCTGTGATACCAGAACCAAATAATCTTATAACAGCCCTACTCCCAGCTAATATCTCTGGGATTCCATCATTTCTATAACTCGGATCCTTATCTGATGTTTCTATTCTTATACCTTCGATAAATGCTTCTGTATGGACTTCTTCTGTTATTAAACTTTCATGGACAGCATTGCCAGAGGGTACAAAATCTGCACGACGCACAAGATTGTGTTTCCTAAGAACAACATTTGTTCTAACATTATTTTACATTCAAAATTGTAATTTATTGAGTAGTAACAATTTTAGAAAATGTAAAGTATTTGAATCAACAATTTGCAATAAATCATAGCTATTTCCTTTGTTCTCATTAATTTAAGGAATCAATTAATATTTTATTCACATATCATAGATTTTGCTAATCACACATATAGTAAACTAAATATGGATATCCAGGTCAAGGTTACCAGTATTTCTCCAATTATAATTAATGGTGTCACACAGAAATATGTAACTTCTTTTGCAATTATATGTAAAATGGCTTTAATGAAAAACTGTATTGTAAAATCTATAGATAGTTTTCTATGTTATCTAGTCTCCTATGTGTGCTTCCATGTTTGGACACAATGGTAAAATGAACCAAACAGCTGTCTTTATATCATATTGTACTAAGAAAGTTATAAACACTTGATGCATATAAATGCCGTACCACAGAATAAAATCAATTGCCGTCGGTAATATCAGTATTTTCACCTTTTTAAAAAATTTATGCAATGTCATATGATGGACGTCTATTATTAGTAAACGAAAAACGTTTTCTCTGATGACGGTTTGTGGAAGATAAAATTATCGAGTATTCGAAACTTACTCCGATAGCGACGGAAGAGGACTGATAGTAAACTTGCTCCCAAGATTGGTCCATGTTTCGCCGAACCTGGTGACGATTCTCAGACAGAAATAGATTGTGGTAACCTTAAAATTAGGATCCTCGGTGAACTGGTATATTGCACGACTTCCGTTCGACGCGATCCAGATCGCGTACAATTTGTTGCTGGGATCGCAATCATCGGATGTAGGTGACCAGCATAAAGAAATATTGCTCTCGAGGCCGGTGCCAAGAACCTCGACGAAGAAATCTGAACTATCGAACGAATGTTCAATCGTATTTAATTCTTTCCTATCCAAGATATTCACTGATTTCACATTCGGACTACCGATTACTTTCACTCCTGTAATTGCATTAGCGTATACTATGTTGAAAATCGTAAAAACAAGCAATAAAAGAGCTGCCGGTGTGCATAAACGGTCAACATGTTGCGCCATCATGCGACAAGTGCACCGTGACAACTTCACACCGTCGTCAATCAGTGATCTATTTATAATCTCGGATCCTGATACTGCGCCTGCGTATTACGTTGATTGCATCTCTCCGTTATTTGAAAGTGGGGGACAGTATGACTCAAATTCGGATGTGCATTCACTTTCCGTTAATTATTACTAGAAGTACATCTATGCATTAAACAATTAATTCTCATACCTGCAAGGAACCGTAACGTTTTCATCGATGTTTATGAACAATTTTCTGTAATTCATTGTTTAACGAAGAATAAAGGAAATTGAAATAAGGAAAAATCAAAATTTTCAAGAGACTATTTAGACGCTAGTCAGATGCCTTTTTAACACGTTTGTCTCTCGACGGATTACGAATGGCCCTTACAATCAGTACAGGGTCCATTGTATCTAAACATTTAAATACAATAGAAATCGTATTTTTATTTTCCATTATGCTTATTACACCTGATGTCTGAATATCTTACCAGTTATAAGAAAAAATCTGTGTAAGTATGTATAACATTTTAATAAAATCCGATTAATATCTGCCTAATTGTCGCTATCAAAGGACGGTATGATCATTATCGATAAGTTTTACGTACAAATTTTATTACTTTATATAGATAATATTATAATGAATTATAAATGTAAGATGGGTGTATCCGATCACAGATAAGGTATAAAGATAGACCTATATATATGTAAGTATACGTATATATAGCATCTTATCCCGTCGAACCTAACCTAACAACTAACTGTAAATCCCTGTAAAACTTATAGTTTCAAAGACGCCCGATAGAATACGCGGGATTCGTTTTAGGCGGGAATCAGTTAACGGCAGTTAACGGTTTATGTACATATGGCCCACAAGCTGTCTCGTTTTAATAGACGCATAAAGAAGATTTTGTGTGCGTTTGGTGCAATATTAAAATTACACAGCCGCAAAATCTTATGTGGCTTTTATTCAGCATAATGCCAGTCGGTTAGTTTCTCAGATATCATATTTCGTTCGAAGAAATTACAGTGGATACATATATAACAAGATTGCTTAATGTTTTAGAAACACTTCTATCTGTGCAACAACAAATAGGCACTATTATTAAAAGATTCAAATTCGAAGAATTAGAATCAGCGGTAATGCCTATTTTTCCTGAACTGTCTTGGCATAATATAAAATCCGAATTAGTCAAATGTCATAGTACTTTCACCTCGGCTAATGTAGTTCAACTTATGAAGAAAACTATAACTGTAAGTGTTTTACTAATATATTGAAATTATGTATACTTAAATATATCTTCATTTCGTTTCTATTTCTGTGTATCTTTGAAATAGGAAAGAAGATTAAGGGAGAAGAATCTAAAAGATCGTTTAATCACATTACAATTAATTGGTAATATTTAATGTTTCTCTTTTTCTTTGATTATGTTCTTGTTATCACTGATATTCAATTGTTTCAGACATTAGTTGGCACAGTAACAAAAAAACGTGGTATGGGTATTCGTTAAAAGGTTCTGTGAAACCTCTAAAATATTTCAAACCAAGAAATATTGAACAAAACCTGCAAAACTATTGTGAATTTTCAGATATAGAAATGAATGTTAAAGCATATGCACACAATGGCATTATATATGTTTCATTTAATGCACTAGGAAAAAGTGCCACGCGTAGAAGACGTAGGATTCAGAATGTAAATCCTATTGTTTTTGCTTTATTTTTAGGCCAAACATATTTTTTTATCAACAAACAGAATGTTAAAGATACAGTGTTAAACGCAGTAGTAACGGGTATGGGATATAACAAAAGTGAACAAATTAATCTAAAGGGCAAAAATCTGAAATCATTAAGCAAAATGTGTTGGCAAAAAAAAGAAGGAGCATTAAATTATGAAAATATTAATGATACTGTGAAATACAAAAATACCAGTCCAGAGATAAAGTAATATTCATTTTAAATATCTCTAAATTATTCAGATTCAACATTTGCATTCACAATTCCATAATTTCGTATACTTTTCCAGAGCCACCGGTATAGATTTTACTCAGCATAGACAACGAAAAAAATTTGCAGAAGAATGCTTCGGAGACAATCCTGCCACTTTAGAATTACTTGTTATAAATGGGTCCAGTAAGTCTTTTGTGCATGAAGAGGTGGCTACAAAATTAGCGGATGAGACTATGCGCGCAACGTTAGTACTGTTTCTTATAAAACTGTCATACATTGTCATGTTTCATAATATTATAGAACCAATAATCTGATGTATTCCAGGTGCGAGTTCCGTGGTCCTAATATCGCCGTATTATTAACGAAGTTGATAGAACGTCAAATAATTAATATGCCTGTACCATATTATATATCAAATTTTATGACTTTAGGTGAAAATGAATTCGTAATTTCAAATGGTTGACGATATTTATATTCAATTGGAATTTTAACATTGACATACACTTAGTAAGTGTTGACTGATACTTTTATAAAGTGTTAAAAAAACAGGAGAGCAAGAATCCTCATTGTTGTAGTGTTGTGTTATAGAAATCAAATAGGTTTGTTAGTTTGTGCAATTTATATTTTAATCTGTTTTGTTATATGTGACTTCAGATAGTTATTTGACTAGGTATGACATAAACACCTGAAATGTGTTCATGTTTAGCAGAATAAAGCATTTTCGCATTGTTATCGGCTATTACACTTTAACATGTCAATAATTACTTTTAATATATTAATTTGTAAGGCGTGAATTCATTTCAGACCGATGATACATCATATGTGTCGGACAGATCGTCTTATAATTAAATTTCGGCTTCTAATAGATTAAATTCAAGAGCACCGGGTAGTTTTTTATGTTTCGATATTTCGCTGTAATATAACAGATTGCGAATAAAGTAATTTTATATACAAAAGTTATGTACCTTTATTATATGTACAATATTTCCGTCTTGATGATATAATGAATCATTAACATTACATTGTATGTACTACGAGCAAATACAAATTATTAGTAATGATACTTTTCCGATGTTAAATCCGGATCATCGACTTGAGACATACATTTATCACAGCGACAAGTGAACATATATAGCAAGCTTAAAGTTTTTTGTCTAGAATGTCTACTTCTTTCTAAGTCACATTCGTCAAGATAACTTATACATATTTCCTCCTCAGGTTGAATGTCACGTATCGCTCTGACAACCAATACGTTATTCGAGAAAGGAAATTCTACAACTGCATTTGGTACACAACTATGATTCAATGCTGATTGAAGAACATACAGACCAGTACCTTCGTTATTTAAGAAAGATCCAACCTCTAAACACATAAAAGCACTAATAAAATAAAAAAAAGCTTATGTTGACAAATTTTAATTGTACTTTTCTAACAGACTTACCTTCTTCCATTTCGTCATAAATACGATCTATTAATTTATCAACATCAATTCTTTCTTCTCTTGGTAAGTCTAATGCAGACACATTTTTTACCCAACGACTGAATGCACTAGTACCAATGCCCTGAGCATTTGTACCTACCAAGGCTATCAGATTTTTAAATCCATGTGGAGTGAACCACTGCAAATTAAAATTTTTTACAATATATATTACTGTATAAAATTTTTTTTAATGTACATTTGTAACACATACATGAGATGTAAATTCTGTATTCAATGCTTTTTGCATCATTTGTCTGAGTATATTAAATTGACCAATAAATTTTTCTTCCATTAGCTTGCATTTAACTTGATGTATATTGTCATCTGTACAAAAGTTAGAATGACAAAACTTGGAAAATATGGAAAGAATATCATCTTTATTATTGGCTTGATTAACAAGAGCTACCATTCTGGCAAATAACATTATTGTTCCTGTTTCTGGTGGATAATGCATATTCTTCCAAGTTTCATTTAATTGCACAAGAGGATGAGATTCATGTTTTTCTCTCAAGCATAATGTTTTATGGTACCTAAAATGCAAATAAATCATACATAAATAACATTACTTTATTGTTAGAATATGTTATAAATTGCTAAATATTGCCTTAAATAAGCTTCATTTTGGCATTCAATGCTACAATATTTTGTGTCACATTCGGAACATTGTGTAATTAATTCTGTTTTTGTTTCACAGCATTCTGCATGAGGTAAAAATATCATTTTATTCCCTGTCAATCTGTGTACATTTTCTTCGGCAGTTTCCAAAGGTTTCAAACAATTGTCACAAGCTAAATATCCATAATCTAAATTCCAAGAGAGCTGACATGAAACTATAGGTTTCTCTTTCAATATTACGTCCCCAACTTTAAAAGGACCCGTAGCAAAAATACCTTTTCCCTAAAATGTAATTCGAAATATTTATGCTCTGAATAATATTTCCGGCAACATATTAAATTTTATGAAATTCAAAAACACGCCACGTCTACGATTAAACGTGACATAAATAAAGCCGCAAATATATCATTCATACGAAATACAATAACGAGTAATTACATTAATAGCACCTACCTTTTCCTCATTAATTAATCTAATGTCAAAATCATTGGAATTCATCGTGATTAAGCCCTTAATTAAAAAGGGACACGATATAAAAGATTAACAAGATATTCTAGCCCTCGAACATGTGTTTTTTGGCTATCGTAATCGTACTACTGGTACTACTGTAGTCAAATTACGACCAAGGTAGAATGGTTCAATGAAAGGAGAAAACATAGTAATAGTACTATTAAAGAAACGATTTAAAAATGTTAAAATAGATATTTTTTTATTTCAAGCGAAATGAGGTGTGTCATATGTTTTCTGTCTTTCTGGATACTGCATATACACATATGATAAAGTAACGTTATTGTTAGAGGGTGTAGAGGTACGAGAGGTACTTATAGCACTTCCGTGAAGGCAAGCTTCAGGTCGCTTTGGATGTAAGTTACTTGTCGTGAAATTATTTCCTATTTCCTTAATAAAGGACGTTTAATAGACGTTTAAATTGATCTTGTTTTATTGGACTGCAGGGGATAATGAACGGAGCAATGGCAATGGTAAGTTAACATTTATCATTACTTTTATAACAAACGCCGAAATGGTGAAAGCAACAAACTTTTATGGATCATGATGGCGGTTGGAAATGCTTGTAACGTATTCGAACGACTTCTACTCGAACGATTTAATAAATTACATGTACACAGTGACAAGATTTTCTGTAATATGTTTAACAAGCATAAATTATTAACCAATTAGAAGTGAATGAATGTAATATTACAAATAATTGAAACAATAATATTACTGACTTTATCGTGGAGTTTAATATGAATTCTTGTAATGTATACTTCGTAAATGAAGGCTTCGCTATTAACCCTTGGCCTTGAAAGAACAAATCAGACTCGTGTTGAAGATTGCAAAGTGAAGTTAATACATATTAAATACTATTTAATAATTTTCCTTGTCTATAAAATGAAATACCATTTTGCTTTTATGGATGTTTAACCTTTAGAGTAAGTGCACAATTACAATGAACATAGAATTCTTTTCTCTTTTTGCAAAGTATTAACAATAAATTCAATTCTGGCTCGCACAGATTAAAAAAAAAATCATAAACCAAAGGATTAAGTTTTCCTAAAAATATGTGAGTGCCAGTAAAATAAATATAGTAAATGATTTTTGTTATTTTTAATATTTAAAGAATCCATTATTATTCGGTTTATAATGATCAGCAAGAATAATTGAAGGCATAAGAAACTATTAAATATCATTTTAATTATTGAATATAAATATATTTAATGTTTTTTTTTAGGCACCAATGTCCCAGAACAATGCGGAGCCACCTAACAAGAAACCTAGAGTTGAAGGTACATTGCTAATGCAACCAAATAACTGTATCCCCCTAATCTCTAACAAATCGTACGGTTAAGCTTACAAGTGGAAAAGACGGTGAACACAGAAGCAACAGCAAGCGTAATATAATTTTAAACAAAGGAAACTGATGAAGAAAAACATATACTATTTATTTAGGACAATCAGGTGCTAGCTTTCTATTAAACTGCTGGCAAACTATAAGTGTTGAGAGGTCTATCACAGTTTCAGAATATATTTTGGTAGGCTAGGGTAATAGGTGATCGTTGGCCCTCAATAAAACTAATGTATGGTTGTCCTTCTGTTCTGAGATGTTACAGCGGAGAGACAGTACAGAATCTGTGGCCTACGACTGAGCTGTGATCATGAGCGTGCGCCAAACAAAGAAAGAGAACGCTACATTCGTTGAACAGAACAAATCAGAGTTTTGCAAACTCCACTGACACAGCATCTATTGTCGAGTACCAAATATGATGCGTATTTTAGATAGGTCAGCATTTTAGGGTAGTCTTCTTCCATCCTAATTATAAGCTTCAATTTATGTATCAGTGATTCTGTTAAAACAAGTCGTGTAGAATGTATTCTACATTGCTAATTTGTTGTATGAGTTCGAAATATAATATTGTACATTCTGGAAGAGGCTTATAAATAGGATAGGCAATGGCGATATGTGTATCTGTCAAGATATTCTCAAGTGAAATTCATATTTGTATTTATATTATATAAGCACGAGGTAAGACTTTTTCTTTTTTTTTTTACTAAAGAAGATGAGCTCACTGTAATTTAACAGGACTTTATTATGGACGGGCGTGCAAGACGACGAAACATATGTTTCCGACGATCGATCGCGTTAGATTTCTTGTCTATTAGGATCGCCATTGCTGCATAGAAAGTGTTAGGGCTAATTGCGTGGTAGGTTGGAAAAGGCAAACTGTAAGAAAATGGCGCAGAAAATGCACTGAGAGTATTCTCCTTTGCTTTGTGCTTACAGATTTGTGCGTCGCCTCAATCTCGGATAGTTTGCGCACAACCATCATTGCTCAGCCCAGAACACGGTTAGCCGTTAATCGAATGATCGAACAAAGTTAACAATAATAATTCGTGAAAGTGCAAAAAGTCGTAAAAGAGAAAACGAAGCGTTTCAACGTGTTCTGATTTCTGTTTCAGAGACTAGCAGACCAAATTGGTTATGATCGTACGAAACCTAATCTAGTTGTCGGTAGTCTTAATTTTTTTTTTTTGAGGCTAATAGCATAAACAGTAAAATAAAGTTCAAATGAAAGTATAATAATGTATTCGGACGCAGTGATCCCTTTTAAATTTTAATATTCAAACGAATTTTTACAATAATGGCGTGCAGGAAAAGAAGGAAATTCCACTTTTTCCTTGATATGTACATACACGTGTACTATGTATAATGTATGTTTTATACATAGTGCCTCGTATTATTAAAATGTAATATTATTATTCCTGACTATTTTAATTTCTTTGAACTTACAGTTCGGAGGACGGTTCTACCGTGGGAACTGCTGCACGACGTCGTTACTTTTTTCATCTCGTTTTAAGTTAAAAAATTGCTGTGGCACTTCATGAAAGTTATATTTCATACTATTGTGCGATATATCCGCACAGCGAATGATATTCCAATTGAAAATTACTAACGCGAATATTTCGAATTCTATTTAATTGTACCAAAGATTCGAAGAAAAAGTTCGGAAACAAAAATTGTATTCCCTTCAAAATTATGTCATTTTAGTATCTCTGTCATAATGAAAAAATGAGAAAAAAAACGTATATGATAGAAGTACTAAATGATATTAGTTCTAATGTTGCAAGTTTATCTAATACTAACTTTCTTCGTAGGAAATGCATCAGAGTTCTTGCCAGGCCCTATATATGATCTTAATCAAATCGGACAAGTTGTTGCGGGTAAGAAGTACCATAGTATTACATAATTCTTAAAATGAAATTACGAATGATGTATATAATAATTGTGACAATTAACATGTTAGTCACTCCAATTTAAGTTATATTGAGGGTTGATAAAAATCTAGTGGACAAGTAGCTGATAAGATCTGACAAGACGCCGATTGTATAATTTCCTTTGGTTATTATAAGCTTTGCTTTTAAATACTGTACTTATTTTGTTACAGGACCTGGAGCTAAATATCTTACGTTACCTGGCATTCTAGGTGCAGGTCTTCCAAAAGTTACGTCTGAACAGCAGGATACAGTAAATAGAGCAAAGAAATATGCAATGGAACAAAGCATCAAAATGGTTTTAATGAAACAAACTCTCGCGCATCAACAACAGGTAACTTTCAAACATAAAGCTAACAAACTTTACTCGCCTAACATACATTTTCCATTCCATTGTACATTCATAAAAACTTTTAAATTTAGCACTTTTTCGTTCTATTATCATTATGCTCTAATATTGTTATTAGTGTATCAAGCATTAAAACATTCGAATGAATAAATTTCATCTGTACTATTCAAACGGGCGAGAAGTGTTGAAAAAATGGTACTCGTATATTAAAAATTTTGTAATCGAATGTTACGTCTCTTTAAGAATGCACAATGGATTTAATGTATACTCTTACGAAATTATATATTACAATTTTGGGGTTCTTTTTTGTCTCAAAAAGTGTCATTTATAAAAACTATATTTTATATGTCGCTTCCTCTATTTAGCTCTTTGCCAATAATACCAAAAAAAGATGTAATTTCAAATGTATGCACTTAGTGCTTTAAATTAACGTTTGTCCTTGCAATTTAGCTCGCCCCGCCGAGTAATTTTAAACCATTAGTATAAACATTTTCAAATCCTGTGTTCGTTATGACGAGCGAGTAAAGTGACAAAAATATAACAGAAATCTCAAAAACGAACACTGGAACCTAACTCTGATCGGTTGATTTTTTCTCCCCGCAGAAGAATAAGTTGGTCATGCGGCAGCAAGTTTTATTGCTAATGTGCAGGTTAGTGTCAACCAAATCAAGATAGAAACAATATGAAACCGCCTTACGATCAAACTCTCCTAAACGTTTCCCTGAGTTACTACTGTAAGAGAAGGTTAGATATCTTGAGAATAATAGTCGGCGGGAGCAGAGCTGTACCAGCGCGAAGGAGGACAAGTTTTTGTGCATGAATCTCTGGACGATATTAAAACAAATTTATATGATCGATATATACTTCCGAGCTCAACTGTTCTTCGTTTGTTGTTGTAATATATTTCTTTCATAACCCAGACTACATAAGGGCTGATTTGTTCTCCTCGTAGTGTTTATTCCATCATAGTTACTCCGCTTTAGACATTACGCTTTAGTCTGTCCTCAGATTGATTACTCATTTTTGATAATGTTGAAAATTAAGCGAAGAGGAGTTGAGCGAAGAAGGTGGAATGGTAAAAGAGCTTGGGGGATTTTTGAGATGAACGAGACTGGTGTATGTAAGGGGGAGGGATATCAATAGAAGGCCTATGGTCCTTTGTGTTACAGCAAATGGCTAGTCAACGGAATCAGGTGCAGAGACAGCAGGCTCTCGCCCTCATGTGCAGGTTTGTTTGTTCTTTGTCTTAGCCCTCCAAATTTCATCCTCGAGACTCAGCATTTTAAGTCGGAAGATAATCTTCAACTCTTGTACTCTGAAATGTTTTTTATTCGTAATTTAACTCTTGAGTTACGCAAAATATTTCATTAATCGCGACTTTTTCTTTTTCTATCATTTTTTAAAACTGTATAAACGCGGAGCTAGTATTTAGCATTTTCTGTTACTTCTTTCCAACTAACGACAAGCTGATAAAAAAAAATATTCTTGTACAAGGGATTCGGCACAGAAAAATTGTTATGGTGAAAACAAATTTCTTTTAACGCACGTTCAACGTGCAGAAAGTATCGTCAATAGTTCTCTTTCGTATTCTATAGAATCGACAATTGGAGAAAATAGTAAATATTTTGATAATTGCTACAAATAAAATGAGAAAGTTATTCTAATAGTTGAGGGAAGTTGTTAGCTGAAATAATATTCCTGTACGACAGGGTATATGTGGGCAGCATCAGTTTCGAATTGAAAGAGGACACGATTAGGCAAGCTTTCTTGCCTTTTGGTCCTATAAAATCAATCAACATGTCGTGGGATCCTGTTACTCAGAAGCACAAAGGATTTGCGTTCGTCGAATACGAGATACCTGAAGCGGCACAACTTGCTTTGGAACAGATGAATGGTGTCATGATTGGTGGACGTAACATCAAGGTAGCGGGACGTACCTATATAACGAATTTCCTGTCCCCCAGCAATCCTATCATCCCGCCGGAGGTCGGCAAATTTTTATTTAGCCTTATCCAATATAATATTCTTTTTGATCGAACTGCATCGTTCACAGAATGCACTTCGATCAAAATCTTTCTTAATTCCTTCTTTAAAAAAAAAACCTTCACAAACGCTTTTTCATAGATCTTTTAAATATTCCTAGTAGAATGATACTTGCGATGTCTTAAGGCATTTGAAAATAATTTTATCATATTGCATGTGTTCAATGATTATAAGAAGGTATTCATATAAAATGCAGTATATTTTATTCCGAAAATTATTTAATTATTCTAGCACAGGGTACTATTCCTTTATGATTTAGTCTTTCCATTCCATATTTTCATAGATTAACTTCTCAAAATATTAAGTTGATAATTTAGATTTATAGCTATACCTTTAACTGACTTTCGTGTAAATACCTATAACGTTGAAAATATCTTTCCTAAATCGGTGTGTTTTTTTTTCAGGTTGTGGGGCGTCCATCGAACATGCCCCAAGCTCAATCTGTAATAGATGAAATTACCGAAGAAAGTAAACATTATAATCGCATTTACATCGCGTCTATTCATCAAGATTTGACCGAGGATGATATTAAATCAGTATTCGAAGCATTTGGTCCTATTACGTATTGCAAATTAGCACAAGGTAGCTCACCCCACCGTCATAAAGGTTATGGTTTCATTGAATATGAAACAATGCAAGCTGCATTGGAAGCTATCGCGTCAATGAATTTGTTCGATTTGGGCGGTCAATACTTGCGAGTAGGCAGAGCTATCACTCCACCGAATGCTCTTATGGGTCCACCGAGTGGAACCAGTATGATGCCTACCGCAGCTGCAGTTGCAGCGGCTGCAGCAACTGCAAAAATTCAAGCAATGGATGCGGTAGCTAGTAATGCCGTAGCTCTAGGGTTGACCAAACTCGGTGCTGCTGCTCCCCCGATACTCAATCAAGGTATATAAAAACTTACAAAGAAGATTATTATAGTTATATAATAGATATTTACTATTTATCTAATATCAATATGTACGCAGCCTTGCCTGGTATCGTGAGGCCTACTCTTGCCCCGGCGACAATGATGGCACCGCCGACTATAGCAACAGTAGCACCAGTTATTCCTCCACCTGGTATAGCTATACCACAAACTTTAACTCGACCACCAGCAATTATTCAACCTATACCCGGTCAACCGGTTGTCATACCACCACCAGCTGTCGTCGCGCCTACAATAGTGGGAACTCCAGTTGTAAGTTTTCTTTCATTTGATTAATTCACTTCTATTTTTCTGGATTACGTACAACGCGAACGAACGTCGAAACAATTGAAATCTGTACGATCATTAGATACCGGTCACGACCACAACGAATTCCGATATAATGAGACGGGCACAAGAACAAGCGGCTCATCAGAAACAACAGGAGGAACTGCAGAAAAAGTTATTGGAGGAAACGGAACCGCAAACACTGCAACAACAGGAGAACATGTCGATCAAAGGGCAAAGCGCGCGTCATCTCGTCATGCAGAAACTTATGCGGAAAGTTGAATCACGGGTTGTCATTCTGCGAAACATGGTAGCACCCGAAGATGTCGATGAAAGTTTACAGGAAGAGATTCAGGACGAATGCTCGAAATTCGGTGTTGTAGAAAGAGTTATTATTTATAATGAGCGGCAATCTGAGGACGATGAAGATGCAGAAGTTATCGTGAAGATTTTCGTCGAATTCTCGCAAATGAGCGGTATATTATTATTCAGTTCTTATAAACTTCTCCTTCAAGTTGTCAAATTTTTAACAAGTGATTACATGGGATCGTTCATTATTTCAGAAGCGGAACGCGCGAGGGATTCTTTGAACGGTCGCTATTTTGGTGGACGATTGGTGAAGGGAGAATTATATGATCAAGCTCTATTCGACAATAGCGATTTTTCAGGTTGATCGTACAACATACACTTTTTGTGTATCGAATTGTTTCAACTTCTTTCAAGTGAAAGAATTTGTATCTGCTGTTGACTGATGTTTCGTGGTTCAACGCACCCGAAGTACTGCTTCTTACAAACTTTTGGAATTATAGTCCGTCTTTTCGTTAAAAAGTGCAGACTTGGAGTTTAATTTTGACACCAATGTATCCAAGTTTAAAATTGATCTATTTATCTGAATTAATTTTTTGTTTTCTTAGAATAATACGTATTAAATGCATGATCTCATTAAATTCAAATAGAACTTTTAAGAAAAAACATCAAAAAAGACTTTAACAGAAAGCGTAAGATTGTGTTAACAAAATTGTCGAAGTTCCGGAAGAAGAGAATATTCCATTTATACTCGGTTTCAATCCTGGTTTCTCTTCGCGTTAGATAAGGCACGATTGATGACGTACAGAACAGAATACCTAAATGTATATGTATAGAATTGTAGGAAATAATAGATTGTTTTACATATAGACTATACTTCATACAAACAATAAAAACATAAATTATACATCATAATTCAAGTACACATAATAAAATTTGTACATATTTACTAGACATTTCATTGATTTTTAATGTGTAATGAGTTAATTTCATACATGTATAATTAGATTCAATTAATCTACTACTTAAAAGTATTTCTCGTTTTTTTTTTTACTCTAATGTTGTTTTGTTTCTACATTTTCAGTGTGTAGGTTTTATTTTATAATTTACTCAATCATTTTTGTACTCTTCGTATGTAGGAAATGACTGTTGTCCCTTTTTTGCATTAAGCAACTGTGGTGTTTCTGACTTAGAATTCGCAAATTTCGCCGCTATCTTTGCAGCATTTTCTTTTTTAAGCTTTGCTATTTGATAATTGGTTTCTATTTCTTCTATCGTCGGCGGTTCTGTTCTACGGTATCTTAGCCATGATTCCCATTCTGCAGGTATTTCCTGTTCGTGATCATCTTCATTTACAGGTGTGAAATAACGAGACGGTTTTTTTCGTACAGAGGTACTTGTAACCTGTACTTCGTAATACTTTGTACCAAAATAATCGGTGCCTATTAATTTGGGACGATTAAAATTTGGCTTCAGAGAAGCAACAAAATGTTTCCAAATCAGTTTCATCACGCCTCGTTCTTTTCCAGACATTTTGTTATCTTATTAGAAAAAATCAAACTAAAACGATAAAAAGAAATACCCAATCAGAATAATATTAATTTCTTAGATGAAACTTCTTTTTATTTTTTGGACTGATTGATCTTCAAATTCTATATTGGTTATGTGGTGCAGTGAATAAGATTTCAAGCAACTAATCAAATAGTTCGTAGTACTTACACATTCTAGTTTAAATACACGAAGATTATGATTTCTAACAAAAATGAATTATGTGTTAGACAAACTTTTATCAAACCACTGCATTCAAATAAACGTGAGTAGGAAGTAAGGAAGTCAAACCCTGACTAATTGCAACGGAAAAGTTTTCGTAACTTTTCGTCTACGACATTCGGTACTACAATATAATTCTAATGATTTCGCAAGCATAAGATATGTAATAACACAGGCACTTGGTTCTCGTAGCGATTGCACATTCTTTTAAAATATATTAAATGATTATATGTAGTTCAGTCAGTGTAGCACTGGTAGCAGCTGATCAGCTCTGATGTTCACAATTTCTTCCCATTACTTCCTACCTTAAAACTAGTAACTAATGTGCATCACGTTGGTAGTCTTGAACAAGCAAAATTGAATTACTATATCCAAGTTTTCAATTATCCTTTCAATTAAAATATTTCTCTTTTTAATTCTCCGCAGTTTCTCTTAAAAAAAGACATTTATGTTATTAGTATAGATATGTCACTACCTACTCTGTTATCCGGTTGTTTCGTAGCCAGAAGGTATAACATTAGAATTATCATTTTATTATTAATTTCCTACGTTTTTTAATTCCAACAATACAAAGACTAAATTCACGAAATTTTTACGTTGTTACGAAATGTAACCGTGTTTTACGACAGTACTTAACAAGATCATACAGTTAGAAGGTTTCTGCAGAGGTAACAGCATGAGCATGTCGCGAAATCAATGCTCTGTAACTTAATAATGGACAGTCAATTTTCTTAGGTGCACGCGAGAGAATATAACGTGCATTTTAAACTTTGTCTCGGTGTGCAAAATCATTTTGCTTTATACATTTAACATGGAAAGAAAAATTTAATTACATATATTCTTGTTAAAATTCTCAAAGGATGTGTGTTATTTAAACCACGATTTATTTGTATTGGTATTTTCAATAACAGTAGTTAATTCCTAACCAGCAATCGACAATTTACACAATCCTATTGCCGTGCGCCTACACAACTAGCAGAATATACGAGGAGGTGAAACTTTTTTTTTTAAATGCATTTATGATGCATTTGTATGTTTTGCAAGTTAGAGAGCCTCTCGCAGAATACAGGCACACTTGCCGATTGGTTACGTCACTTCCAGGCGTGGTACGGTGCGATGTGTTATGTCCGTGTGGCTACTGAAAATGGCCGTGTACGTACGGGTCCGTCTAGTTTACTGATTTCGAGATACTTTTTCACGTTTCCTCAACTATTTTTGGAAAACGAACAGTGGAATTATTAAGAATACGTACAGTCTGTGAGATTCTGTGAAAGGAAGTTTTCAGTGGATCGTCGATGATTAGAAACTGAGACGAAGTGTGCCCGTTTCGTCAACGGTGGATCATTAAAAGAGAAGGTGAGCAGAGGATGTGTCTACAGATTCGTTCTTTTTTTTCTTTCTTCGACGATTGTATTTTTCGTTAATAAATCATACATGATTCTTGCCTCGGCGACTGTTTGCGACACGTGTATCCAATCGTTTATCGGAATGAAAATATTCTCTTACGATTTATTACATCTTGCATCGAAAGAAACACGTATCGGCTTTAGCAAGCAACGAACTGTATAGATGACTTCGTGAAAATTTCTCAAGATGCACTTGAAACGCATTCACGCGTTGCTTTCTTTGTAGAACTCATTTTCAATCGGTGTTAATTAGTTCCGTCTTGACGAATTTCATCGACGATACATTTC
Organism: Dufourea novaeangliae; assembly: GCF_001272555.1. Classification (NCBI taxonomy): domain Eukaryota; kingdom Metazoa; phylum Arthropoda; class Insecta; order Hymenoptera; family Halictidae; genus Dufourea; species Dufourea novaeangliae. Next base: position 111,195 of record NW_015374013.1, on the reverse strand, counting down.
CGATTCATGGAAGATGGGGAAAGTGTATTTACAAAACGATGGCGGCCAGACACGGCTGAAGATTACTTGTCAAAATTGTGTCAATCTCGTGACTGCCAAGTTTCGACATGTTTTAGCAGATTTCTGTTTTTATATTCTGTAGCGAGCCGAATTTTTCAACATTGTCACGTTTACTGAACTATATACATGTACACTTTTATTTCATATCTTGAAAACGATTGAAATTTAATTTTAACAAATTTGACAGTTTTTGGGAAACAAATAGTAATTATTAAAACATTGGAAAAAACGTACAATGCAGTCTGATATGATTTTTTAATGAAACAACCGACCATATTGAAGAATTATATGATGCAGATCTTTACTGTTATTGCAATTATTTAATCTAAAATTAAATGAATACTATTGCTGAAAAACCGTTTATTAAAGTACGGTAGAATATAAAAGCAAAAAGAGATTTTGTAGGTGAACACAAATAATTGCATTAACTATCCAATATACGATTTGACAACACCTTTGTTCAAATGTTATTTTTATTTTATTTATCTCACCGATGTCTGATAGTTTATCACAACTAACTTATCTTTATCTCTGATAAATCAATCTTCTTAAGTGACTTCTGCTATATTATCAATGTTATTGTATATGTAATTCTTGTTATAATACTAAGTCTTATGGGTTAAAAACCATATATTATTGCAATCATTTGTAGTAGATTCAATTTTGCAAAGCATTTCAGACAAACTTATGCCACAGTATATAAAACTAGAGGTCTCTTTAATTGGAATGTTGTTCTGTTAGCTATGTGTCCCAGTTTTCTCTATCAATGGAATTTGTATAGTATTGCAGGCAGTATTCTTAAAGAAAGCAGCTAAATACTTCACTTCTTTCTATTATTAGTAGTAAATTATTAATTTTATATGCAGAAAATCAATAACCTTCTTTAATTCTCTTTTCATTACAGCTGTGTCTATTAGAAGAAAAATAGGGATTATTAATGATGGGTTTCATTCTTGGTGCATACATGGCTGTTCATTATACAATGAATCTATCAATTACTCAGCATAGATTATAAGTTACCAAGATGCGGGAGAGATTTGGTACGATCCCCTGGTATCAAATGGGGATTTGAACAATATCTTTTTTCATAAAACATTTTCTATTGTGCTAGAAAATACATTAATACAATAAGGAGTATGAAAGGTGGTATTTAAAGAAAAAGAAAAGATGATTTTATGCATCTTGTAAATGTTTCATGTAACAATGAATTATTCGAGCACTGCATAAGTTTATGTTTATGCGCAGATTTAAAGTAGTTGCTTGCTTTTAGTGTATATATTAATGAATCTTATAACATAATGTAATAGAAGTACAGTTTTATACATGAAAGTGTATTGAACAAATATTGCAAAAATGTCATTCTTGTCGAATTTGAAGAAAGCATTCCACTTTGGTGGTAATGATGCAAAGAAAAAGAAGTTATATAATAATATTAAAATGGATTGCAACCCAGAAGAATTCTGGGAAATGGTGGGTGAACTTGGAGACGGAGCATTTGGCAAAGTTTATAAGGTAATCTTACAGCCAACATTATAACGTAGCTGTTTAATTTATATGTTTCATTTCGACAATCGCGTATCGAATGTTTTTTTGCGTTTTCTAGGCACAACATAAACAAACACATCAGCTTGCTGCTGCAAAAATGTGTGCACTCGAAGGAGAAGATGATCTTAGCGATTTCATGATTGAAATAGATATTTTATCAGAGTGTAAACATCCAAATGTTGTTGAATTACACGAAGCTTATTTTATTGAGGGCAAATTATGGGTATGTTTTTGGATTGTGTAGTGTTTACAAGGATAATCATGTTTTATCTAATAATATTTATAAATTTACAGATGTTAATAGAATACTGTGACGGCGGTGCTGTTGATTCCATAATGGTCGAATTACAGAAAGCTTTAACAGAACCACAAATAGCCTACATATGTCAGCATATGACTAAGGGTCTTGCATTTTTGCACAAATCTAAAGTAATTCACAGGGATTTAAAGGCGGGAAATGTATTGTTAACAATGGCTGGTGGTGTGAAAATTGGTAATTTTTATATTTCAGTAAACAATATTTTCTTTACGTTCACTACATTAAGAGAAAGCTACTGAGTTTTTGACTTCACAGCTGATTTCGGAGTGTCCGCGAAAAATAAACATACGTTACAGAAACACGATACGTTTATTGGTACACCATATTGGATGGCACCAGAAGTAGTATTATGCGAAACATTTAGAGATAATCCTTATGATTTCAAAGTAAGTATGGAACTTTCGATTTATAAACGCAACGTATTAATTATCTAGCAGGTAATTATAGAGTACTTTTAACTTTGTGTTGTATTTTTCTGATATCTAGGTAGATATCTGGTCTCTTGGAATAACTCTAATTGAATTCGCGCAAATGGAACCACCGAATCATGAAATGTCACCAATGCGGGTACTTCTTAAAATACAAAAGAGCGATCCACCGAAACTCGATCAACCTGGGAAATGGAGTAAAGACTTCAACGAATTTATTGCAAAAGCTCTTATAAAGGATCCAACATCAAGACCTACAGCTGAGGAATTATTAAAGTATTCATTCATAAATCGTAATTTGGATTCGAAACCGATTCGGGATTTGTTATTGGAGTACAAAGCGGACGTCGTCGAAGAGGAATTGGTCGATGAGGAAGCAGAGGTAGATTTTGTTTTTCAGTTAATTTCAACGATAATTACGTTTAATAATGGAGAAACTGAATTTATTATACTGCATACACAGAGTTATCAGAATCATTTAGGCAAAGTTAACCTTTTTCTCTGCAAATTGATAGTTAGAATTAACATATTTGTGTATGTACATTGTTACACGCTTTCGTTTTGATAGAAGGCTAAAAAGGCGAAAAAGCACAGAGAACAATATCAGCGGATTGGTAAGCTGCTTTTGAATGAAACATATAAACGTATTAGTTGTTGTTCAGTAATAAATAAATTAGAGAATATTCGTTTACACTCCAGATGATTGGTTATACGTAGGACCAAATAGTTTTGTTTGCATTCTTACGTCTCATTAACGTGAAATCATTTATAAGATATATAATTACATTTTATGTACTCATGCATGATAAATGTTAATAATTCTCTGAAGTACATTCGTGCATGCGATACTTGATGTTTAATTATCTTTTACTCTTAATTTGCCAAATTAATATGGCAAAATGGTTTTTATTTAAAGGGAATGAGCATTTCCGATTTTTCTTACATTCCATATTCGTTTCACATCTTTCTACAGGATCGCGATTTAATAAAATTTTCTAGAATATTCTTTACGTTTCTTTTCTATATTTAATCTTATGACATCCTAATAAATATGTTATTGTAATTTGGATAATTTGGCTGTGCATGCGGCTCTCCTGGGCCTCGCCAGCCCCATCACCCCTGCATTTGTCAGGTCAGTAGCTTATGCAATAAGTGCTGTCTACTTTGATTTGAATAATGTCATGGTTTTACGTGTATCACTATAATTTTTCATTATATTTTTCCCTCCTTTTCTGACTGCAATGCATAAGCTATATGTAATATACCTCGGCGGTCATGTTTAGATTTTGATTATTAATGTTACATTCATTTTATCTGATATATCGACGCGTATAGTAATGTTTTCGTTATTTTACAGAATTTTTAATCTCTTTGAGACATCACGCGGTTTTCAGGATAGAAAATACATATTTTGTTGATCCGGGCACTATAATTAAATGATCGAACTTTACTGTACGAATACAATATAAATAAATATTTCAGGAGCAGCGCACATCACAGCTTCCTCTGGAGGTGGATCAACTCGGAGATGACTCTGCATCTATGCGCAGTGACGCTGATGTTAAGAGTAAGTGTTAATCTTGATACGACAGCTACATAAAACAAAATGAAATTGGTAAATCGATTAATGTTCTTTTAGTCTCTGAGAAAGAAAATCTTGCCGCATCACCCGTATCCGCGAAAAAAGAAGAGAGCAACAAAAGAGAGATCAATAGAGATGGTGAAAAGGAGGACAGGAATAAGAAATTACGGAAAGCGGAATCGAAAGAGAACATACCTGTGTCTCTTGAGAAGAAACAAGTAACTATTTTACATTATCTGCTTATATTTTTAATTGCGAATATCGACAATATACGAATCTATGTTCCAGGCACCTAAACCCCCTAGTACAAGTGAAATCAATGAACGTAGAGTATCACGGGAAAAAGGTCCTGCACCTCCTCCACCCCTAATGCGTCAGGATAGCAAAAACGATGACAAGGAAAATAGTTCGAAGATCTTCGATAAACAAAGTGCTGTCGAGATATCAGATCAATGTAAGATTGCCGATGAAAATAAGCGAGAGAAAACTGCATTATCAGAGAGTACAGATATAGAAAGGGAACAAACAAATACAGACACACTCAATGAGAAGCAAAACGTTAAAGGTAGTTTAGAGAAAATAACAGCTGGTAACGAAAAAGGGAAGGATAATTTGGATAATGAGAAGAAAGTCGACGTTAGAAAAAAATCGATAGATAGTAAAGCAAATCCATCGTTGAGGACTCAGTTAACTTCGGAAGAAAAGAGAAAATCTGCACCTGTTCGACCAGAATTGACAGAAGATTGGACGAAGCCGGTGTTTAATAAACAGTCCTCTTTGGAAGAAAAAAACAGGTGCGTGTTTATTTCTATAAATTGCCTTTTCAAATGTTTTTTTTTTTTTTCATTTTATATTTAATACCGATTAATGTTATCGAGATCAAAACGTGTCTGATTGATTTTAGAATCTACAAAAAAGCCGCTGTCGACGTGCAAGTGACACGACAGTCTTCCACGGAAGAGAATCGCAAGAGCCTGCAAGAGAAACGAAAATCAGTCGAGGACAAGTTGAATGCAGTTTTAGAAAAACGTTTCTCAATGGACTCGGAAATGCGGAGGAATGTTCCGTCTTTAGAGACATTGACGCGCCAAGAAACTCCAAATGCGATCGCGTCCGAGAAGAATATCATCAAGGCTTGTTCCACCGAAAACATCAAAACAGATTATGGAATGTGTAAAGGGGAAACGGTTATTAAAAGTCACAGCGAAGGATCATCCAGGTACGATTCGTTGGAAAACTTCCCGGAGGAATTCGATGGCCGGCGAGAAAAGAAGAAGTGGTTGAACAAGGAACAGAGTCACGAGAATGCCGCGAACGATGCATTAAACAGCGAAAAGAGAGGCTCTTCGGTAAACGTGTCAGTGATCACGTCGACACCTATTAGAAGTAGAAGTACTTCTAGAAGAGGCAGCGGGGACAACGTAGTTGTCATTACTGGTAAGAAACGCGAAACTTTGCTTTATAGTTTCTATATTTTCGATGTAGCAGTGCCGACAATTTGTCGCCAATTATCACCGGTTCTAACAAGGGGAAGGTACGGTTGTGGAAATTGCTTCTGGAACGGCACTATGTGAACATTATAGTACACATATAATAGTAAAAAATCCTCATGGATTTCCACAGAATGGGTATCGGTTTTCGAGATATTTTTGTTTATAGTTTTGCACGTGTCAAGCAGTCTGGTTGGTAGAGTACCTGCTTACCACGTTGCGGACCCGAGTTCGAATCCAAAAAGATCTAACCCAAACCTAACCTAATAACTTCCACATAGTGCCGTTCCAAAAGCGATTTCCACAACCTTGCCATCCCTTTAAGTGTTTACAAATATGTAATACAATTTCTAGGTAAAACTGACCAAGATATACGTCCAAATACATCAACCGTCCGGATTACGGCCGACAGTCCAGATTTATCGAACAGTCTGGCAAGTAACATAAGCCAAGTAACAGTCGTGACGACGCATCCGCCGGTGTTGGTCGACGCGGTGTCGCCCGCAGCGACTCTTTCTTCACGTCCATCTCCAACGTCCGAAGTCGTGATCGTCGCGAATGAATTGAACAAGACGCAAGTCAACGAAAGTTCCACCGACGACGACGGATTTCCTAGTCTCGACAGTTTAGAATACACGCCGCAGGAGCAACCGATCGTTCTCACCGACACGTCCAAGAGAGTCGGCAAGAAGTTGGACGAATCCGAGGTGCTGATCGTGAGCCCAATTGTAGACGAATTGCAGGACACTAGTCACGTTTCCGTGGTCACCGTCGGCGAGGACAAGGAACAAGTGAAAGACTCCTCCGTACTTAACAAACACGACGCCGTTCGGACAGCCTCGTTGCAGAGCGACAGCGGGGACGAAATAACGAAAATGATAGTCGCTGGAACGACTGTCGAAGCCGTGGATGTCGACGACGTGGACAGAAACACGAAGAAGATAAACGGTCTGATAAAGAACGACAACAAGCCTTCGGTGAATCGCGTCGACGAAAAGGTTATGAAGACGATCAAACAGAAGGACGCGGGCAAGGTTTACAAGGAGAAACGTATATCACCGGACAGCTTCGAGGGATCCAGATCACAGAGCGAGTCCGGATCGACGAGATCTCACACGCCGAGCAAGAGTATAGATCGGTCCGACGCGGAGTCGATCTCCACCACGATCAGTCAGGACAGCAGAGAATCGAACAAGGAGAATCATATCGGTCAGGGACAAACGCCGGAAACGGAGGAGGAAGTGGTGTTGCGGCGGAAGCCCGATTACGCTCGCGACATACAACGACCGACGAAAACGAAAGAGGACATACAGATGATGAATCTGAAGAAAAAGACGCGGAAACGGACGAGAAAGTTCGAGATAGACGGCGTCGTGGTCACGACGACCACGTCGAAAGTGATATACGGCGACGACGAGAACGGGAAAGTATACGACGATCAGATCTTCAGGAAGCAGGAACTGAGGGAGTTGAAGATGCTGCAGAAGATGGAGCAGAAGCAGTTCCAGGATCTGTCGCAGAAAGCGCAGTTCAACAAGGATCAACAAGAGAAACGTTTCGAGCAGGAACGCCAGCTCCTGGAGCGAAACGCCGAGACCGATTTGGAGACGCTTGCACGACAACAGAGGCAACAGATCGAGCGGGCGGAGGCGCAGCAGGAGGCGGACCTGAGGCTCGCGTCGAAGAAGATTCGCGGCGAGCAGGAAAGGGAACTGAAGCAGTTGAGCGCGTTCAAAATACGAAAGGAGAAGCTCGAGATGGAACACGAGGAGAGGGAGAAGCATTTCTTGGACAAGCTGAACGAGAGTCACGAGGTGTCGTTGCGTAGGCTGTCGGACAGTCATCGCGAGAAGATCGCCTTGATGGAGAGGCAATTCCTGCAGCAGAAGCAACAGCTGATGAGAGCCCGCGAGGCGGCCATTTGGGAGCAAGAGGAACGGCACATACACGAGAAACAGCAGCTGCTGAAGAAACAGCTAAAGGACATTTTCTTCCTGCAGAGGCATCAGATGCTTATACGGCACGAGAAAGAACTGGAACAAATGAAACGTATGAATCAGAGGAAGGAGGAGGAGCTCGTCAAGCGACAGACGGTCGAACGCAGAAATCTACCGAAACGAATCCGTAACGAGATGAAGGCACGGGAGATGATGTTCCGGGAGTCGATGAGGATCTCGATATCGTCCGTGATCGCGCCGGATCCCGACGCCGAGAGGGAGAAATTGAAGAAGTTCCAGGAGAACGAGAAGAAGAGGTACAGAGCGGAACAGCAACGATTCGAGCTGAAGCACTCCAGGCAACTGGAGGAGGTAAGAGCGCAAAGCGACGCGACCATCAAAGAGTTGGAACAGCTGCAGAATGAGAAGAGAAAAATGCTGATGGAGCACGAAACGATGAAGCTGAAGGAGCTGGAGGAAACTTACAGCCGGGAGCTGCGCGAATGGAAAGCGCAATTGAAGCCTCGGAAACAGGTAAAAACGACATTTGTATCGCTCTACTGTTTATCATTCTGCACTCTTGGTTTTTTTTCTCCCTTTTGTCTTTCTTCAGTTTTTTTTTTTCTTTTATTTTCTTTTCTTATCCTGTAGAGTTATCGAGCGCGCGTAATTCCGTTCGTACACTGTCCAACAAATTCAAACTTTTTTTCCGATCTGCAATATCCATTGGGAGATCCTTGTAGAATTTCTGGTCCAGATTGCGAATTCGGAAGCAGAATTTCTCCATCTCTCTCAGTTTTTGGAAAACATGAGCTTTTTTAAAAACACCCGATTTCGGCCAAAAATTACGTATTACGCGAAAACTAAAGCCGCTAGGAAGTTCATTTTAACTTTGAAATGTAGAGGAGAGTTTCCTGTAACTCTCCTGTATCTTTCAAGGTCAAATTAAACTTTCAAGCGTTTTTAGTTTTCACGTAATACGTCATTTTTGGCCGAAATCAGGTGTTTTTACAAAAGTTTATATTTTCCAAAAACTGAGGGTGATGCAGAAATTTTGCTTCCGGATTCGTGATCTGGACGAGAAACTAAACAAGGGTCTTCCAATGGATATTGCAGATCAAAAATTGTGTTGAACAGTGTTATCGATCCTTCTCCGCTCTGCAGATTATAGAGGTCGCTAGGAATACTCGCGAGTAGTACCAGTTTTGCGTTCTCTTATTTGCATTAGTATATCGGAAACCTCCTTATAGTCTGGGAGCCAGTGAACTCTTTTCTTACGTTATTTCATTACAGCTGAAAATTTGTGAAGCTTTAGTGAGGCTTCGGTGGTTTCACCCCTTAAAGTCACGTCTCAACCGATAAAAAAAAATACGTATCCGTTATTTTTGACTGCTTAGCAGACATACGAAGTTTCATCAAAATCGGAGGAGGACACTTCCGTGGCTTCCCTTGTAAGTTAACTAAATCCTCACAAATTTTCAGCTGTAATCAAATGACAGTAAGAAAAAAGTTCACTGGCTCCCGGATTATTATGATCGGCCCATTACAGCGAAACAAAAAAAAAAAAAAAGAAAACAAGAGGAGGTACGAAACCGTTGTAACTTCGATCGTCATATAAATTCTGAAAGGGTGCCCGGATACCGGCCATACTGAAATAAGTATTAATGTACTTGTTATAGAGGTTAGAGGCTGAGCTGACGGCTGAAATGGAAGCGTTGGAAGCTCGCTACCGAGACTATTTGCCCTCGGGTCTTAGTGGTCTCTCTTTTCCCCCTCTAGACTATTCTAACATCCTTCATTTCGAAAGCTGGAAGAAATCGCCGCCCCGTATGCCCCGCTCCACCCCCGCATCACCGTCCCCGTTCACTATTCCGAGGGTGTCGCTGAGAGTCGGCGGCTCTGACACCAATTCCGTAAACGGCATGCTTTCGCGAAGCCACTCCAAACCGGACTTGGTGCCATCATCCTCCTCCTCGCCTCGTAGATAACGCTCCAATTGATTCGTTTTCCGGCCTCTTCGTGTCCTTTGTCCCTTTCGTAGAAGTTTCCAAGTAAAAATGTTTGGTTAATATTTGTGTGTTTTTTTTTTCTTTCTTTGCTCTAGTTCTATCGTGAATTCTTTGTAACTTCTGGTTGTTGCTCCGAACGAGGTTACTTTGAAACTTCTCTATTGTTATCGTGTCTTTAGCATCGAAGGATAACCATCTCCGCTTTACTCACTATCTGCTTTAATATATACGGGGTGTTCCGTTTAAAACAGGCCATCTAAGTATCCTTATCTGTGATCATACGGGAAATATTTTTTACGTAATTTAATAATGGGTTCAAGAGACGAATCGAATCGCGGCAAAAGTTCTTTAAAAGAGTCGTTAGTTTTTTTATGGTCACCCATGGTTTTTTTTACGTATGTGCACGTAATTTTAACTGGTGTATGTTATAGCCAACATTATTATGCATTTATCCATGTATAATTTAAATTATGTAACAAGTATTTCTCGTGTGCTCACAGATAAAGAAGATATTTAGGTGAGCTGTTGTAAGCGGAACACCCTGTATACATTTAATACATCTTGATATACATATATATAATAATATATTGTTCGTAACCAAGCCTAGAAAGAAGGTATCACGTATGTATAAACATTTTAGGGGCTCGCACGAAGGTCGAATAACACGTAAAGCCACGTTTAATGGTATACAGACTCCTCTCGATTATCGTCCGGCTTGTTCTACACGATTATTGTCCATGCGTTATCTCCACCACTTGGGGGGGGGGGGGAAGGCATGGAACCAATCAAGCGCATACTTTGTTGTCTCTCTGTTTTTGTTGCCTAGGCTCAGGCTCCTGGCAAAAAAAAATTAATCTACGAGGGTCTAAAGCATTTCTCCCTATAAGATTATTGTCCTGGCGCAGACCCAAGTTCGGAACGATAATCGAGAGGAGTCTGTATATGCGTATTATGGAGATCCATTAATTTATAACATTGTATATTTTTAGACACATTACGTGAGTAACAAAGATTCAACGAGTATATATATATATATGTATATACAAGTATTTAAAAAAAAAAAACGAAGAAAAACAGGAGCTTCTCACTGTTCGATAGAAATCATAGTTGTTGTCCCGAGCATCGAAATGTGGGAGAAAATGTGTTGGCATATTGATTAACTTCCCATTGAATTCGTGCTCCGTGTTGTGTCATTATGTAGCGAATTTTTCGTGCAATCGCAGATAATGTGTTCGTAAAGTTCGCGTCAAACGTTCGGTTCGAAAACAACTCGCGATGTCACAGCGGACTCAAACGGCTCCAGATACTCATAAATTCGTCTATCGACTAGATTCGTCGTTTCCCTACGACAAGAATGTATGCTTTTCGACCGAACGGGAGACGCTGCTTCGCGGTCATCTTTATACGGGGTGGCCCAAAAGTCACTAGACCATTTAAAAATAGAATAACTTTATTGCGTATTTAAAAATTTACGATAATGCTTTTATAGTTTTGTTATGCCTTTTAAATGGCCATCGTTTTGTTCTTGACAGTGGCGCACTCTTTGGAAAACGTTATTACACTTTAAAATTGTGCAGTGAGTTTTGGGCAACCCTGTATATTCCTTTATATAGATACTTACATCGTCGATCGTATTATCGGTAACAGTGTTTCGACTGGTCAGCTGAAACTGTACGATTATAACACAACAGGGGTGAGTCGGTGGTAATTGTGGTAATTGCTATATATGTTGTATACTTATCGTTCTCCCAATGTGTACGTTCGATTCTATTACTATATCCCCCCATACGTTGTTACGTACTCCTAAATACATGGAACCTAACCGACGAAAATCGTCGAGAGAAAAAAGAGATTCCACGAGTGGATATCAGAACGGTGTGTCTACTAGGGTAATGGAACAAGGTCAGTCAAATAACAGATCTGTTGATGCGATTACAGTAACAATAAGCTATCGAAAATTACAAAATTATTAGTAACAACGATCAGCTCCATGATCATTGAACTTGAGTCAGTTTCTTGTGAAAATCGGTGCCTGGTACAGCGTGGGAACGTCTCAGTTCCCTCGTGACCGACACATGTTACCTGTGTTTCGTTTCTAAAAGCTCGTTGACATTCCGTTACAGAGATTGGAGGAGCAGTTTGCTCTCCAGCTGGAGGAACAGGAGGCGATTTACGGACCGAGCGCGATACCGTTGTGTTTGCCCACGGATCTTCCAGACTTGACCCATCATACGGCCGGTTCGACGCGCAGTTCCCTTTCTTCGGTGAGCGAGGGTTAACGTGTAGAATTCACCGTCAACGTTACCGTACATACAATCCGGATCTTCCAATATTTCGTTTCTCGTTACGAGTCACGGAAGCAACAGAGAGACACGCACGCGTGGCACACGTGAAACGTAACGGGGAGGTGTGTTGTTTGTGCTCCTTTTTGGCGATCAGTCTCGTTAACGGAATAAACGTGCTTCGATCGTCCGTAGCAGAGAAAAGACGAGAAACAAAACGGAAAATTGTATACTATATAGAAACAAGATAAAGGTACTTCTGCAATGGCGCAGATCGTTGTCGTATCGAAAACGATTTTGTTTTTTTTCTTCTCAGTGATACGCGTCACCGGAAGAGCTAAACGACAGAACGCTCACCTTCGTAAATGTAGAATGTTCGAAGGCGTGGGTTTTTTTGCCAGAGCATGGCCGAAATAATTTTTAACGCGGTACATATACATGGGTCTTCCCCTTAAAACAAACCACCTAAATATCTTCTCTATCCGTGATCATATGAAAAATATTTTTTACGTATTTTAAATAGTTTCAAGAGACGAATCGGATGGCGGTAAAAATTCTTTAATAGTCATTTATATTAATAGTTTTTTTTCAAAGTCACCCATGTTTTTTTACGTATATTCACGTAATTTTTTCCTGTCGTATGTTAGAGTCAACATTATTACACATTTATCCATGTATGATAGTATGACCTTGAAATGGCCTTGCACTCTAAAAATGTAAAATTTACTTCTGAAAATGTTAAATTCAATTATATAATTTTTTTTACCATCTGATTCGTCTCTTAGACCATTTAAATTACGTAAAAAACATTTCTCGTATGATCGCAGATAGAGAAGATATTTAGGTGGGCTGTTTTAAGCGGAATACCCTGTATATTCTGTACGTTGAACTGCGCGTATAGTCTTCGCATGCGAATGTAATTAATTTCTTACGATATATATACATATATATCGAGAGTATGTAACCCGGTACAATCGACGAAATCCGCCCGATCCCGAAAATCCCGGAACAACTGAAAGTAGTTCTCGTTGGACCGCCGAGAATATGGCGGTGTTGCGCTGCACGATAACGCGGCGTAGCGAACCGATTTTTTTTCTACGTCTTATACACACGTATATCGAACTAGGAATCGAGAATCATTTCGTCAATTCGAAGGTAATCGTCCGTTGTACGATCGGGGGTAGGAATGCACGCACGGGACAGAGGTGTCTTAATTTGTTCGAACGATGCATTAGCTATTTTATACGTATCCTCACGAGCAAACTCGGTTTCCGCTATGGGAAAATGTGACGTAAGGGAAAGGCCTCCTACCACTTGGTCTCGGAGTTACTGAAATTTATGCGAAATAAACATTCGGTTTAAGATTTATTTCAGTATTTGAAATAAATTCACCAAGTGTAAAACACCGCTAAACTACCGCCGATCGATTGTTCTTCTATCGAGAATGCACACGGATTTATATTTTAGTAAATAAAAACACGTTCAACACTACGAATCAAAGGTTTACGCCAAATATATGTACACAATGTATGATTGCCCGCGTCACACACACGACGTAATAGTCCCGGACAGGCATTGTTAGAGAGAGAGAGAGAGAGATAATCTCTTTTCGAATCGCGAATTCGTGGTTGAGATGCGAGTCCGTGTAGATGTAAAGGAGTATATTTGTATAAAATATTTCTTTTCGGTTTTCTCCATCGTGTATTCTCTTCCTTTTGTTTTTTTTCTCTCTTGTCGTTTGTATATTGATTTTCTGACTCGTGTCCGTTTCGGGCCCGTCTAGGCCAGCCTTGCTTATCTGCAATCATCCTCGACAAAAGGAATTTTGTACATATTATACGTATATATAGAAGCGACCGGGGATAACCGATGTATTTTGAATTATTGTAACGCGCCCACGATACGAGGAGTGACTTTGCGACTGTCATACCGTTTGAATACTGTTTATTCTTATGGGTCTGTCTCACCCTGGCAAGACGTAATTTCCGTTTGTGGAACGCGAAGACGCGCGTATCGGCGAGTGAACGGAATTTCCGTCGACGTATCTCGTTTCGAAACGCCCAGGGAAATTCGATGGGTACTCTTTACGTGGAACTTTCGCTCGAGTCCGCTTGCGATGCCGGAATACGTACGTGTACAGTTTAAACGCGAAGACACGAAAGTTATCGCGTAACCGAGTCGAGGAAACAAGGAAAGAGGACATTTGCCAAAGCATGCGTACATACATATTATGTGTCCATATATATATTCTTGGAGTACGAAGGTTTTACAAACGTAACGACGGCGTACTGGGGTCACGGTTACAGTTATAAATCTAAACGTACTGCCCCAGTCGTCGTAGCTGCTCGTCGGAAGCTACAGTCACAGACGAGATATAAGAGTAGACGTTTCATCTGATAGGAGTTGATGGCCCACCGAAACTGTAGTACCGACACCTTAAAAAAGCATGTGATTTTAGCGACATCTACGTTATGAGAACGGTGAATCTGCGGTGGGTAGTGACACTAAAATGGAACTGGGGCGACGTCGCCCCAGAAAAGTGGGACGAACAAATACATTGGATGAAATGACTACTGCTATATCTTGTCTATATTACGGTACGGTCCAACAGTGTTCGTTAAACGCTTCCCGGATTATCCTATTTCGGAGAGATTTCAGATTATTATACTAGTTACCGCGAGATTCCGTGAAAAATCGCTCGTAAACGGGATTGTTAGCCGAGAATTCGACGATGCAGAAGGAACCCACACGAGTATCGGTGGCGTCGAATTGCGCGGGCATCCCGCGGAGAGATTTCGAACGTTCGAACTTCTATGGAACTTCACGTGGATTTAACGAATACGTAATTTATAGATGTTAATCGGGCGAGAGCCACTGCGAACGGCACGAACAGAGAATAGGAAAAAAAAAACAAACGAATGAAAGGAAACGTCGCTTCCCGTCGAATTTTCCACAGTAGCCTTAATCACAGTGTGTTTTAGAGTATCGTCGCGAACGTTGTACACGATCGAAAGTGTATTTATATCGCAGAAATTAGAAAGCGAAGCATTGTAATATATACAACGGCAAGAAAAGAAACAGTGTCGACGAATCGGTGCATCGAATCAATTTTGTCGATTTCGTTCGATTTAGTCAACTTAAGGGGGGGTATATGTATTTGTACCCAATTGCACGAATTTCGTTTTTTTTTTTGCCGATACGTATTTAATATGACGAATCGTATCTCGACCCGTGGACGCATACTTATATAGATTTATATATACTATACGTACATAAGATGTATGCGGAGGATCAATAGACTGAGAACAAGCAAAGAATGGGAGATAATCGGGGGACGAGATTATTTGTTGATCTGTTTGTTGCGTTGAAATGTTTACAGGTGATATATTGTTTTCGTCGAGTTTTATAATTTGATGGATCGTCGAAGGAGAGTGGCATTAGAAAAATCGAGCATGAAGAAATTAGTCTTCCGAATGGAACACTACGGATCGACCTCTCACACATTGAGGCTCAAACGACGAAGCGTTTGTTTTTTTTTTTTTTTTTTTTTATTATTAACCAGGAATGCAAATCGGGTTATTTATCATATTTATTTCGATTTTCAATGGAAAATTGCTTCATTCCACAACTTCTCTCGGGCGAAGCAGAGAAAAAAAAAAGAAAAGAAAGGGATAGAAAGACAAAAGATATTCTCGTTTGGCGGTTCCTCAAAGGAAACGTGGTTTCTTCGTACCTTAACGCGTGTTCGATGGATTTTGGCGGAGCATTGTACTTGTTCGTTTTTAGGTCGAGTTCATTTTACGTATTCATATTATGAGTTAAGTTTTAAGTTCTTTAAATGGATTGTCAGTATGTTTTCGAGAGTACAGAATTCGACGAATCTTCGACGCGTAAAAGGGTTCAGAGGTACCCAGCAGTTTATCGGTCGTTGTCGGTTAGAAACATCCACGCGTGTCCATGGATAATATACAGGGTATCTCACCTAACTCTGCCACCCTTAATTATTCTCTTATTTGTCACGATGACCTTCAATCTCATAGCTTAATTTCACCCCTAAAATACACTAACTTTCTCCCGAACCATTTTTTTGTACCGTGACAAATAAGAGAATAATTAACGGTGGCAAAGTTAGGTGGTTCACCCTGCATATACATATATTGTATATAATTCTTACAAAGCTAGCGAAGAAACTGTGTATTCGAACTGTTTGTTCCACGATCCGCGTGCGAGAGTGATGTTTTTCTAGTCCGGTAAGAGAACTCATCCGGAAAAACGACGAATATTGGAGTGACGCGCGAACGCAGGCAAATCGTGAAACGATTTTGCCATGCAACCGCAAATAAGTGTGTGTGTGTGTTTTGTTTTTTTTTTTTTTTTTTTTTTTTACATAGAACTTTCGAGAGGGACGTATTATTGGCTTCCCTCCCGTGACTCGCCGATTCTGCCCTATGGAAACCAAAACGATTTACTTTTTGAGATACTGTTTGCAACCGGTTGCAAAGTCCGATTAGAGGTAATTCCATGTATTCTACGCGACGTCCACAATTCGCGTTTAGCATTTACATTTGTACTGTTCTACTAAACGAATGTTATATGGGGAAGAAATGTGTGAGAGAGAGAACATTTTTTATACACGGTAACTCTCGTTTGAGTGTGGTATATACGATGCGTCGACTGAGATCTATACATAGAGATATGTGTCGCTGTAACATAGACTCTTTACAATTAATTGCTCAGTACTAGGTATAACTGGATTCACCACGATCATTAATATAGACCGTAAGATTAACGTTACGATTATTTACACGATAATGTTATTAAGGAATAACGCAATAAATATTTTACTTCTAATCGTTGATCACGTTCATATAGTTAATTGTACGCGTCTGAACTGTTTTGTTATCACTTTATCGCGGCACACTTGGCGAGACAATTGCCTATCATGCATGACACACGAATATAATATTGAAATTATGTTGATAATACAGTGATAGTGGGTTTGTGGTTTATTCGTTATTATTTCCGTTGTCAACTGTTTTGCTCTGTTTACGTAATTTCCCCCCTTATTTATGCTTAGTTAAGATATAAAGTGGCTAAAAAACCGAGTAAAAGATATAGTTTAGTTGAGGAGAGTAGACGAAGAAGACATCGTGTTTTAATTTATGTCAAGTAAGTGGTACTAATCTTACGATCGACAATGCCACGAAAGTTCGTGGTTCTGAATCTCGAAAAGAACTGACATCCGAGTTGTAGTTGATAACTTGCAAACATGGTTTCTTAATTTTTCGATTTTTTATACAATAGATATAATTGTTTCTGGAAATTTTGTTATATTTAGGTTAAAGCCGAAAGAACTGAACAAATTGATTAAAAGGCGATTAGATCTGTGATTTAACGATACAAATTTCAAATCTTGATCTCCGCCATCCTTTGTTTGTAATGGATTCTGAAAGGTTTTAAAATTTATTCGAACCAGCTGTTCCGAAGGAATGAAAATATGTGTATCGGTGGTCAAAACAGTCGTGCGCCCTACTCTGACTGACTCCGACAATGCGAGAGTCATTAGCTACAAAAATTAGAGCTTTTTTACGCCGTGGTATACAATGGTACATACTGAATTTCAATGGTCGGGATAGGTATAAGGAAAAATGCAGAAAAGTTACGCAAATGATAATTAAATACATGTTTCAAAGGTGTCAGATTGTTTGGTGAATTTTTCTGGCACGCTATTGCGTACACAAACAGATTTCAGTTCTAGTATTCCTAATTTGTGCTAATTTGTTTAATTCTTTTTATTTAGCAACTACTATCCATTCACGTTTCTCAAGATTTATGTATTGTTTTTATGATGCAAAACCTATGCACATAAGGCTGTAAGTGTAATTGGAATAAGTAATCGAGATTCAAATAATGTTTGCCGTTCCGACCATAAGGTACTGTGTAAATTCCGGCAAGAATCATTTGTTCTGGAAAATCAAATGATTTCACCCGTGGCGCCATCCGTGGCAAAACGCTGAAACTAGTAGGAAAATTTTACCGACAGGTAAGTGAAGAGGAATCGACGGTGGCGCCATCTAGCGGGAGGGCAGCGAACTATTTTGCCTAGAAGCTTGGGCGTTTTGCCGCGGGCGGCGCCACCGTCGCCTCGCGTTCACTTACTAGTCGGTAAAATTTGTCTACCAGTTTCAGCGTTTTGCCACGGATGGCGCCACGGGTAAAATAAATTGATTTTCCCGAGCGAATGATTCTTGCCGGAATTTGCACAGTACCTTATGGTCGGAACGGCAAACATTATTCGAAATTGAATTATTTTCATATATTAATCAAATTTACAGTATCATTTTAAATCTTTTTCAATCTCTAAACGTGGGATTGAATGCTTAAAGAACGTAGAATAAACTGTAATAACTATCAAGTACAAGACATTGCAATGATATAATTAAAAAAGGGTATATGATAGAGCTGTAATTCTGGTTAGTGAATCTTTGATTCTCGGAATGAGATGGGAAAATCTTTTGACCGTGAATGATTTGGGCCCCGGATATTTCGATATAATTTTTTAATCGTAGAATACGCCCGAGTACAGAGATGACCGAGCGACAGAGGAAGAAAAAGGTGTGCGTGATAGGAGCCGGTGCAGCGGGTTTGTGCTCTGCCAGACACTTTGGGGGACACTTAAAGTTCGAGGTGGACGTTTACGAGCAAACAGACAATGTCGGTGGCACGTGGGTTTACGTCGAGGAGACTGGACTGGACAAGCACGGTTTGCCTATTCACTCGAGCATGTACCAGGATCTCAGGTTCGATTTTATACTCACGATCGACACGAGACGATAATTACGTTTGTTTTTTTCAATTAAAAACTTGCGGTTCCATTACAGAACGAATTTACCCGCGAAAATCATGAACTTCCCCGATTATCCGGCAATGAACGCCGAAGAGCCTTGCTGCGTCCTGCGCCAGGAGGTTTTGAACTATCTGAAATGCTACGCGGAGCATTTCGACGTGCTCAAACATATACAGGTGAATGCAATACAGACACCTCTTGATTATTGTCCTGACTTGTTCTACACGATTATTCAGACCTGGATTAAGATTTTGCCGGCCCAGGGATATCAAATTTTCTACTGTAACGTTGCAGTTCAACACGATAGTGACGTCCGTTCGAGTGGACGAATCGGCCGGTGGCGAGGACAAGTGGGTCGTTCGAATAAAAAGGTTGAAAACTGGCGAAGAGGAAGAGCTTGTTTACGATGTCATGATGATTTGCAACGGGTACGTTCAAAATTTCTGCAACGTTTCGTCCACGGAATTTATAGTGAATCTGTATCGTATTTTCTTTATCCGAATGATTTAGACATTACTTCGAGCCGTACGTGCCGAACATACCTGGGATTGAGACATTTCCAGGGACAATAATACACAGTCATTCGTATCGTAAACCAAACGTGTTCGCCGGAAAGACTGTTTTGGTTTTAGGAGCATCCGCTTCCGGAATCGATATTGGGATCGATTTGACTCATCACGCGTCACGGGTATATTTAAGCCACAACACCGAAAGGTATCGAACGTATACACTAGTATACTCACTAGGAACCAGGGACTTCTAACGAAACGTGAAATACCGGTATTATACCGATATTTTCGATTAAACCTTCGTCCTATATAACCCTATATAAGCCCCACCCTTATAGAAACCTAAAAAATACCGGTATTTATTTCGGTTTTTCGTAATACAATGAACTCTCATTATATTGCCACGGTCGACGCTGTACGGGAGTAAAATGGCAATGAGTTTAGAGTTCCCTACATGCTAAATTCCATATAGAGTGGCAATATAGTTAGAGTCCACTGTATATCGGTTTTAGTATAGCTTTGATGGCATAATACCGGTATAAAAATTATACCGGTTTAAGTCCCCGTTGGGAACCGATTTTTGTAAACACGATAATTGCACGTTTGCATTTCAAACAAATAGGTGGACGGTTACATTGCCGACGAACATGGTTCAGGTGACGGGCGTGGACAGAATAGAGGGTGAACGATTCATTTTAATGGACCAAACCACCGTCACTGCTGACGTTTTCATGTTTTGTACCGGGTACAAACAGAGCTTTCCATTTCTGCACGAGAACTGTGGAATACGCGTGGATGATAATTACGTAACTCCCCTGTACAAACATCTCGTGAACATCGATCATCCGACGATGTGTTTCGTTGGACTCCTTTCTCTCGTCCTACCGTTTCCCTTGTTTCACATACAAGTATAGAATCTAGTGTATATTTTTTCACGAACTAAACCGCCGTAAAACCGATTCTAAGGTCAACGTAAATTTCTCTCAGGTACAATACTTTCTCGCGGTGTTGGAGAACCGAACGAGTCTACCACCGAGATCGTTTATGTTGGAGGATTCGAGCCTGAAAACGGCGAAGAAACGGCACGCGCATAAGTTAATGGAGAAACAATGGGATTACAACGATTCGCTGGCGGACGCTGGTGGTTACGATCGTTTGCCACGATTTTATCGGCTGGTGTTCGAGAAACTGATGGCCCTGAGGAAAATGAATATCTTGAACTTCAAGCTGGGCAAACTTGTGATTTCCACGGACGGGGAAACCATCGACTGGACCGTACCGAATCGGAATGTCGAAGGATAGATCGGTGAAAGAATTTTTCTGTGTAGGGTAGATCGAGGCGATCGGATCATTTCTTGATTGATAGTAAAAAACATAATAGTCCAAGCTTAGAAAGCTAATTATTTAGTATAAATTAATTTAATAAAATCATCCATTTTTTAAGGATTTATTTAAAATGAATATTTTATTATTATCATTATTATATATATACATAAAAGTAAACGTTGGATATCAAATTCTTAATTGAATAATAGTAAATCAATCAGGGCGGCGATACTGTTTTTCTACCCGAACGGCCAACAAACCAGGAACGGCCTTGCTCGTTTCCATGAGGGTATAACAAATACGGACTGAATTCTTATTTTGAACCGATTTGCTTCGATTTCCCCTACTAACAATAAAACGGCACCGTTCACGAAATACAGACGGGAATAGATTTATACAGTCGTCTTGTTCTTGACCCAGTCCACGAGGCCGATGACATCGGTGTAAACACCCGGTGAGTTTGGTTTACCGCAATCGTCGCCCCACGAAGTGATACCGATCATGGTGAAATTCTTGGTGACCAATGGACCGCCCGAGTCACCCTGTACAGAAATGTTGACAATCGTAATCTTGGATTTCTGAAACAAAGATGGTTGACGCAGAGCCGTTCCTGGCGGGAGTGCAGGTTGTTTATCAAATGCAAAATTTTGAAGTAGTAGAAGCTGTTTTTACACCCGGGCGACCAACAACATAGGAATGGCCCTGGCTTGACGCTTACCTTGCATGAGTCTTTTCCACCGTCCTGAAATCCATAGCAAACTTGACGGTCCGTGATTTCGTACCGATTTCGGTAATCTTCCGCGCAAAGTTTTCGGCAAACTTTCGGCACAATCACGTACTGCAGGTTGTTCGACAATACCGGATCGAAATCCTACAAAATCCACGATTCCGTTTGAAACGATTCCACGCTAAATCGGGCAATTTTTGGAGCACCATTACGGATTTTGTTCAAATTTGGATATGTTGCAGTCTTTAGCGATATATAAACGTATCTCGCAGGATTTTTGACAATTTTTAAAATTGTTCGTTTTACAGCTGTTTGAAATTTAGGCTCAACCTTTTTTCAATAAATCATACCTAAGAAACTGATCATAATGAGTGTAACAATGAGATTGAAAAATGGTCGACCCTAAATTTTAAACAGCTGTAAAATCAACAATTTAAAAAAGAATGGTGCTCTAAAATGTGTCCAATTTCGTGTGGAGTGACCTGGGAATAATGTCCCTATTTCTAATCATGTATTATATTTATTTCACACGTATTAAATTTATTTCTATTAAACTGAAATAATTTTTTGCGCAATCAATGTGTTATTTAACTTTTTGCACTAAATAAAAAAAAAAAAAATACGTACTGAGCAGAAATCGGGACGGTGATTAGAAGACTGCAGATTTTTATTTCCAAATAAAAGTTTTTAAAGTAATTCATACAGGCAGGAGCAATTGTAGACATTTATTTTCCCTCTTAAGTATCTTATCGGATTCAGACTAAAATATAAAACTCGTTGGATCCGATGAAAATTTGGTTTTTTATTGTATTTCACAGAGCCCAGTAAGCTATAAATGCATAAAATCCGCAGTCTAGTGATTAGAAATAGGGAAATTGACCTTAGGACTTTTGCGAAAGGATTTCGTACGATGAAGTCACCCCAACCGGCCACCAAACCCCAATCAGTGTCGTAGAACCGGGAGTTTTCTGGCAGGTTCGCCGGTTGCGTAACGTTGTTGAAGCGAAAAAACGGATCCACCTTGAACACCGCGATGTCGTAATCATTGTTGCCAGAATCGTATTTCTCGTGGTAGGACATGTACGTGACATTGTGAACGATCCCGCCGTAATCGTGCCTGTTCGATCCGCTGCGAACGCTTACGAAGTTGTAAGGACTATCGATGAATCTGTAACGGTCGAATTATCGTCCTGTACGACGTGATTCGCATTATCGCGGGAAGAAATTTTTCTATACTGACTCGATCACGCAATGAGCCGCTGTTATACCCCATTCTCGTCCAATGATACCAGCACCGCATACGTGGTCGCCATTTACCATGAACGATAACTGTACACGGAGAAGAAGTTCATCGGTGGGACCAGGCCCGGTTAAAATTTTTTGTGGCCCAGGGCTATTAGATTTTCGGGGGCTCCCTTGGTTGAAAAGCGGTATGGATTGTTTGTAATACAGCACAACAAAGTACATAAATCTTAAAAAATTGAGATATATTTTAAATAAAATTAAATAACATTTAATCATAACGAAATGGAAGGTTTAGAACGGGGCACCCTGTGTCCAGGGGCGAAAGCCCCCCCTCCCCGCCCTTAGACCCCCCTTGTTTCAGCACTGGGTGGAACTACTTTGCTCCATTATCGTTATATATGATTTCTTAACGGTCGTAAGGGAGCTCGAATTAAAACGTAAGGAACGAAAAATAATAAGGATTACTTGCCATGTACGGGACCTTCGTGATGTCGATCGGTGATCCACCGACTATTCGATCCACCGAGGGAAGCTGGAATTCGTTTGCTTTCACTGGGCATAGTTGCGAACGGTACGAAATGTCTGCATGGATAACGTTTCGTGCATAAATACATTGAAAGTAGCATAATGGTGGTGTCTAAAAAAAAATAAAAAAACGTATCGACTACTTACATCCGAGAAACAAGAAAAGTCTCCTGGCGAAACGACACGCAGTCATTATTACGCCTTGTCCCCTGAATTGTCTAACGTTCTAGCCACGAAGTGAGTACTTTTACTCGTCGATCGTGCAATTTATCCTGTAATCTTATCGAAAATTTCGAACGGGTTTTAACTTATGTACATATGCGAGAATTTCATACAGCAGTAATTACAAAGTTACGTGCGTGGTATTGTTATCATAGTATTATGCGATTCGTTTCGTCGCAGGAAAAGAATAGCGAACGAAGAGGACATCGTACTCAGGCTCGGATTAAAACTTTCTGTGGCCCAGGGCTATCAGATTTTCGGAGGGCCCCTAGCATGGGGGGGGGGGGTGGATATTTTGCAATACAGCACAAGAAAATAAATAAATCTTAAAAAATTGAAATTACTTTTAAATAAAATTAAATAACATTTAATCATAACGAAATGAAACGGGTGCCCCTGTAACGTGGCAACCGTGGCTACAGCTCCCCCTAGAGCCCCCCTTGATTCTTCACTGATCGAGCTAGTTATTCATTCATGATAAACCATCTCGAGGTCGAAATTTTTTTTCGAAATTCCAAGCCAGCAATTAGTCTGTCGAATTGGGTGATAGGGGCTTCCTTGGTTGAATTGGAAACGGGAAGTATCGGACGATAGGTTAAGCAACTCTAGACTGGTGGGAAGGGGAACAGACAAAGGAGGCCACGGGACGGGTGCGAGGATCCACGTAACGCGTGCCACACGGAGAGAGCTTTAAAAAGCACGAATTCGGAGCCAATAGCTTTGCGAGACAATAGTCGACGGAATACATAGAGAACGAAAGACACACACCGGTGGTCTAGGCGAGAAGCCGCTTTGGTTGGTCGAGGGGTGGCGGTGCGGTAGCGACGCGCGTTGAGTCGCGCCGAAACAACCCTCAGTCTGATACTTGCCGCGCACGGGTACGGAACAAGTACACTGGTGCGACCGTTACGACGGGCACGGATTACGGGTACACAGGGATAGGGGGACATACACGCTTTTCGTGCCTCAGTTATCACACTACGGTCATTATACATGTACACACACAACACAATCCAGTCGTGTCGTTTTGATCGTGTGCTTCGATCATCGCCGACAACCGTCGTGGTCCTCGCCAACAGTGCCTGATCCTCATCTTTAGTTTTTGGTTCGTTGGACGGGACAAGATATCGTTGGAGCGACGACGGGGAACCAGTGATCGATGATCACCCGGACCTAGTTACCAGAGAGCATCGTCTCGGTGAGTCTGTTTGATCCGTTGCCAGATTCAACGTTACGCGAGTGATATAACCTGACTTTTTGGACGAAACCGTTGTCGTTCTATCTTTGCTTGGTGGATCAGGACCGTTCCAAAACTCGGATCTCGCGAAACTGTGCATATACATGTACATATAGTGACCCCGCTCGTTTCAAGGTGGTTCCGTGTCGTGGGGGCCTGTTTTTTTTTTTATATCTGGACGGTTTGTGTTACGGGAATCGTGTTTGTTTAGGCACGAAAGGAAAGTCTATAGGATATCGAACATTCGGCGGGGGAAAGGGGGGGGGGCATAGTTGCGTAGGATGTTTCGGTGGATCGGTAGGATATCCAACGAAACGATTGAATTTTGAACGACATGCAAATTGTGTACTCGATGGAAAAAATAGTTCTTTCCCTTGCTGTTTCATTTCGACCGTGTGTCATTGACGTGGGGCCTAATAAATCGAGTTTCCGCCCGAGCAGCCTCACGGGTCGACGGTGCTCCGTCACTCTCGATAGGCCACCCATATCGAATCGATATTTATCGTACTCGACGATCGAACGTCGTGCAGACATTTTGAATTTTTCGTAGCTCTGGCGTGTCTGGGTCAGTGCTGCAGAATGATCTTGTTCGTAAAGTGCCTTCGCAAGCAAACTCGACATTCGCTAGAGGAAAATGTGATGTAAGGGAAATACCTTCTACCATTTGGTCACGGAGTAACTGAAGTTTATTTTCACGTAATTAACATTCGGTTTAACATTTATTTCAGTACTTGAAATATATTTACGAAGCGGTAGCAGGCCCTTGGAAGGTGAGTTTCTTTATCAATTTAAAAAAGGATTTCTGTGAAAACGACCAGTGGGGGGGCTTGTTGTTCGGTGGCCCGCGCGCGGCGGGATGTCTCGTCCTCGAAATCGATAAGTTAATTGCCAACCGAGATTGGAGAGGTTAGGAGTGCATCCTCGAAGTACTCACCGATGCCAAAAATAACGTACGAGCTGTGGACCGTTACTACAGACTTTTCTATAAATTTCGTTTCTGGTCGTATACATGACGCTGCCAACAACGTGTGTGTGTGTGTCTGTGTTCCATAGGGAATTGGGATAAACGAGAATAACCGACATTCGGCGGCGGCTTGTCTCGTTCTTGCGTGTATTACGCACTTTTCGCGGCGATGGTTTGCACCTGCTGTATTTAGAAACTTGAACACGATTGCGTGTCTCTCGACGTCGTCCTTCGCACGATTAAGCGGATTCCACGTATTCTTTCGCGCGCATGCGAAAATCCTATCGTCGAAATGAACACGAAACTCGACAACGGAGAAGTCGAGGAAAATATTGTTCGCCATATAGTTGGCTGGCTTCTTTTATCGATGAATTTCGAAGTTCGTCATCGGACAAGCAAGGATTCGTCGGATAATTGAACGTGAACCAACGCCTGTTTGTGGTTCAGGATCAGAGTCTCAGGAAGGGACCATTTTCTAGGGACATTTCTGGAATGTTCGGTATGGTACAAGATTTAGTTTATTATCAGAAAGCTCAGGATTTATACTTTCGGTACCTGCGTAGTTTGTAGTTAGCAATTCTAATTTCTGTGAATAGAAAAAATCGTAAGACTGCCATAAAAGCTGTGTTGAAAACTCGATTTTTGACAAGCTTTTTCTTATTTATTGCATCAGCGACAGAGTCTCAAATTTTTGTTGTGTGTGTATTTCGTTCTAATAAACAATCTGTATTAATTTTATGTAATTATCTAATCTTTGGAATTTAGCACGAATCACCTTAAGGACGTTGGCAGGGTAAAAATGGCGCGAGAAACACGCTTTTATTTCCAGTCGGATGAAAGACAATTCGATCGGGGACAATGGGGCCGTAGAGGGTGGCGGGTGGTTTCTTCGGTGTTGAGCACGTATGTATGGATAACGAGGGGTATGGGGTTAATTAAATTTTCAAAGATGAAGTAGAGTCGTCGATGTCCCCGTCTGCTGCATGCATATTCATGATATGCATAGTGTGTGTCGTTACACGATTTTATCCGTGTTTCGTATGTGTGTGTTAGTCGCGTTATGACATCACGGACAGATTGGCCCCAGCATCGTGGATAATACTCGAAAATGATCCCTCCTCCCCTCCCCGCCCACGCATCTGTAACCGAGGAGAGTTGATTAATCCATCGGTCGACGGAAATCGGCTAACGATCGATACATTCGACGTGTGTATGCACTATCCTATCCGCGGACGATTAATGCCCTCCAATCCATTTCGTTGCCTCGAGTTTCTCCACCGAGTGGTTGAAATAACGTCGTTGCTCGTGTCGCACTCATCGAGACATCACTGTATTACGTAACGATTCTTTTCTGCTGTTTTCATTTTCAACCACGATTCCGAGATCGTGTGTACCGATCGGGATAGAGCCAGTTCCCACCTGAAAACTCATCTCGCAAAGGAACGAGTTGCTCCCACAGGAATACATCAACATCCCGCGGGAAACATCGATCATATCGCGGAGGGTACCGGGGTGGGGGGGGGGGCAACGGAGGGCGTTGTATGTTGCGTGTCTCTATGCTCGCGATAACATTAACCGTTAAACGCAATAAAGCATAGTGTAAATAGAGGCCGGCGTCGAGGGTGGACCCGACGAGGGGTTAATGGGAATATTTCGAGGAAAGTAGTCCAATCGGGGGTTGGCACGCGTGCGGAAGCAACGGCGAGGTCAAAAGTTCACACGCCCCCCCCCCTCTCTCTCTCTTGCCTCTAGTTGTGACCACCGTTTGCTCCAGCTTCTTCCTCCATGGCTGCCTGCTGCCCGCTGTGTTTCTCCAATTTCGCCTGGAGGGAGGGGAAAAAGTTGCAACGACCGCAAAAAACCGTTCGACCGAGACAGGCACCACCAGGAGGTACACCTCCCTGTACTTTCACGAGCGTCGCCATGTTTCGAAACCCAGCGGCCTAGGTTTTTTCTTCTTTTTTTTTTTTTTTTTGTTGAACCAACCAATCGTTGGATCGTTTCCTTGTCATCCTGTCCTTTGCGTGTGTTCTGGTGGCCTTTCGAAAACAGCTGAACGAACCGAACTATCTGTTTGGGAATTACACAGCGTTCTAGAGATAAGCGACCCCCCTTTTTTTTTTTACTAAGAATATATATATATACTTTTTTTTTTAAATGTCAAGCTCTAGCATCGGCTTTATAAATATCAGGTCAATCGGTCTATAAATATCGAGAGTCTTCTATAAATATCGATTAACCCTTTCTCGTTAGCACGGGCTGCTATGATCGCCCTCCGTGAAGCGATCTGTGTGTATGCCACGGGCATACGACTATAGTTCGCCCCCCCCCCCTCTACCATCCGACATACATATGCATAGACGGTAATATATATTTTTTTAAAACAACGGACATGCAACGGAATTTCCACCAACGCTTTTAATCCAACACTCGCTTTTTATCCCTCTTTGATAACATTTTTGCTAAGGAAAAACTTGTTTCGAATCACCTCACGAAGCCTCCATTTCCGGGTCCTCCAACATTTTTGTTACACCCTGTATATTACACCACGACCGACGACGGAACGATAAACGTGTAACGACCAGACGATAAACATTATCGTATTAGGTATGCAGATAGTATAGCGGCGCGACTGTAAGACGTTGGTAGTAGCGAAAAGGGGTTAAAAGAACGTGATGCCTATAAACGGTTGGTACCGTTTATCATCGATGTATCCAGAGTCGGATTAAGGGGATGGGGGTTGCAGCCCCAAGCTCCACTTTCCAGGGGGGTCCCGATCTAAGCATTCCATTAATATAAAAAAATAATTGAATGAAATTTTGTTTACTATGTTCCCTCTGAAATACTAGGAATCTGCACGAAATGTAGAAATAAATCGGATCAATGTTGTTAAAATATGTGGGATCGGGAACTCCGTACCCAACAAAGGAGCAAAATAACATCTTGGGAAAATAGGAGGGTTCCGTGGAGTAGTGGGTAGAGTCTCTGCTTTCGGTGCCGGGGGTCGTAAGTTCGAATCCCGCTTGGGCCCTCTCATTTTTCCAACGCTCCTACAAATACAACGAAGCATTGTCCGTTATAATGAAGGCTTCGTTGTGACTAAATGGTATTATATTTAGAATAAACTTCAATCTTTGAAAATTTTTGAATTCTATAATAATACCCTAAATACCGGTATTTTTTCGGCTTCTATAAGGGTATGGCTTATATAGGGTTATATATGACGAAGAGTTCAAACGAAAATACCGGTATTTTACGTTTCGGTAGAAGTCCCTGAAGCCACAAGACATCTTAATCCGGGACTGGATGTATCGAGGTCGTTTCTTGGGTCTCACACACGTTCCACGATTTACAGGTAGCGTCGAAGGATCCGACGTTCAAGGTGAACGAATCGAGTACTACTCGCAGGGCAATCGCGATTGACCTCGATCGGATCGTCCTCGTTTGTGCCAGGTTCGATCGTTAATACTACGCCGGCTAACCGGACGTTCTAAAAATAATTTATCGACTGGGGTCCTCGGTGGTGCCTATTCGCGCAGGCGGGGGGGGGGGGGCTGATTGCGTTCGCCTCCTCCTGGTTTCACGTTCGTCGAACTCTCCGCTCGATCGATGCTCGGGGAGTGGACGGGCGGGCACGATAACCGCGACAATCAAACGGGCTGATAATCTTGTACTTGAAATTTTCGCGCGAGTTCGGATGCAAGGTTCGCGGGCGCGGTGTCTGGTGTGTTGCTGGCTGTGGTCCAATCGCTGTTCGGTGACGGCGAGACCGAGGGATGCACACCTGGTAGCTACCGCGATGATGATGGCCTTAGGACGCTATTGGCCGCCGATTCCAATATTGGTACCGCGAAAAAATGAAGAAAAGTTTATTACAAACGGATGATTAAAGTTATGATAAGAGGAATATATACCTAAAAGAAGGGGGGCATGACGGGGTAAGGTGGGTTATCTTACTTAAATGCTAATTTAAAAGATGCTTGAAGCTATTATGTTATAACAATTGAGTCGCCGACAACAATGACTGGGGTAGCAAGAGTCTTGTGTTTATAGTTGTAAATAGCTGTGTTTAGATCTTATTTCGTGTGACAAAGAAATTTATAACGCAGATACAGATTGTCTCATCAAACTTGATCGCCTCGAATAATGACTTAACGGTGCACTTTATGAAAATCTCGAGGCGTGGGACTTAATCAAGGGGCACATCTAATAAGAGAGTTTGAGGATATTTAATCTAGAGTTTGAGGATATTTAATCTAGAGTTTGAGGATATTTCGTTCGATGACACCGCAAATACTGGAGCCCAGCAGGGGCCGACGATTTGCTTAATGGCGTACTCATCGTCGTCCTCGTTGTCGTCGCTATACGTGGACGCGCGTGACCACGCGTACGGCTTACGGAGAGTGAGGGTGGGAGAATCTAGTTTGGCAAACGTCCCGTTGCTCCTCTCGGCGCGAGACATCGCCATAAAGCTCTCTCCTCGGTTCCCGCGTCTTTAACCCATATAAAAGTGGAGCTCGTTTCTCTCCGCGATTACTCTGGCTTTTCCAGCTTGCACCGACTCGGAGTGTACCCCCACTATTTCCTGTGGGGGTTTCCCTATCGGGGGTGGGTGGTTTCAGAATATTCGAGACGTGTCTGGGCCTTAGGTGAAAATGTAATAAATCGCGATCGTGCCTGCGCTCTCTGATTTGGCAGACGGACGGCGTAAGTCTGGCAGAGTTGTTTGTTGCGGTAATGTAAATCAAACGTTAATTGCACGGCCTCGGGTGTCCTTTACCTCTCCTGGCGTCCCTCGCCTAGACATAGGGTCAGGGGGGAGGAAAAAATATTAACATATGACTGCCACAGTGGAAAAGGTCGTGGGTAGTCAGACACCCTTTATTTTATTTTTAAAGTCATAAATCGTTGAAAGTGTACGCGTTTCGTTAATAGTGACTGTTGGTCGTTGTTTCAAATTATACTGCAATATTAAATAATTTCGGGGAAAAAATAAATTACGAGAGGTGGAAAACCGTTTCAACTCGCCACGAACAATCCGAAGTTGATTCGAGTATGTCGCACTCATCGAGACATTAGAGTATTTAATTTTTATTAACCGTTTAAAGCTCAGGATGACGCCCCTTAGGTACTCGGAATCTTTTCACTTTGTATTAGTCGAATAAAATTGTGCCCAACTACGCCCCCTTCGTTGTCACCATTCCGACAATGTCGATCGGCTTTTCTGCTGTTGAGAACCTCGACGAGTAACTCGGCCGAAACGGGGTCGAAATTTCCACCGTCGACGGTTATTGTCGACTGGATTCGCAAACTGAATTTCCCGGAAACTATGTCACCGGCCGTTTCCGTTTCCTTTTCCCGTCCACCATCGTCTTCGGTCTACGTTTCCATCTTTCCTTCGCTGGTCCTGTGTCCACGTCCGTTCGTATCCGTGTCGCCTCCGCGATGCGATGCAATTCGTTAATGAAAGGTGCACTTAGCGTTAGTTTCTGACTCCCCCTCCCCCCCCTTGGCCTCGTGGAATCGGGTTAACGCATTAGACGAGATTGAATAGCGCGTGCTTCCGCCAGCTGCGCGAACCGCGGCAGGATTAATTTCCACCTTGAACGGTGTGTGTTTCTAGTTTTCGAATTATTCCGCGATCGGATAAAGGGTGAACACGGCTTTGGATTCGAGAATCTACATATGAAAAACAGCCAAACGAACTGTTGGAGGGCAACTGATATTCGTCGGAGAGGATATTTCCAGGAATAATGTTTTACTTCCAACTATGCACTAATTGTGATCTGTCGACTCTTCCTCCCGGAGCAAAAGTTTTAATCAGAACGAATCGTCGCGGATGGAATTCTCGAACAAGTATTCTGACTTTTTTTCGGTACGTTATATTTCTTGTCGGTGTCTTGCCTTGCAAGCATTTCGCTTTCTAGTTCGTCCCCTATTATCCGAATGGTCTCGTGTATCTAGGATTTGGTGGATGGTAATGGAACGCTAGTACAGGTATTTTCAAAATTCAATCTTGCCTTGCAAGCATTTCGCTTTCTAGTTCGTCCCCTATTATCCGAATGGTCTCGTGTATCTAGGATTTGGTGGAGGGTAATGGAACGCTAGTACAGGTATTTTGAATGCTGCTTTTATTAAACCTACCCTGCTAACGCAGGACACCCGTTAAATGTATAAATCGGATAACAATATAAATCGTATCGTTTGGGGGAATCCATGGCGTGTCACGGTCGGTCGTTAGACTTTGATGCCAGTTTTCGAGACGATCCAGTCGCTGAAAGCAGCGACTTCCGTGTGAACGCCGGGGTATCCTTGTCTGGCGCAACCGTATCCCCAGGATACGAGACCAGCAAGACGACCACCGATGGTCATAGGGCCGCCAGAGTCGCCCTGGCAGGCATCCTTTCCTCCTTCTTGTACAGCGGCGCAGATCTGTCCAGCTGGGACACCGCCGTATGGTTGGTAGGCCTTGTTGCACACGCTTTTGGATACGATGGGAACGTTGACCGCTTGAAGGACTTCAGCTGTGGAACCGCCCTCCCTGACTGCGCCCCATCCAGAGACCACAGCGTTGATTCCCACCTTGGATTCCTCGTTCTGCTTGAAGATACGAATCGGCTGCCTGGTCTTGTCCAGTTTGAACGGGGTGCTGAGTTTCATCACAGCGACGTCATTCTCCGGGACACCGTAATAATTCGTCACGTAGTCCTCGTGGATGATTATCTCAGCCACCTTGTGGACACTTCCTCCGGAGGACTTGGTCGTGGTGCCAGCGCGTACGGTCATCCAGTCAGCTGGGTAGGCCATGCAATGGGCGGCCGTGACCACCCATTGATCAGCGATTATGCTACCACCGCAGAAGCTCATGCCAGAGGATTGAAGGGATACCTGGTGCGGTACCTCCTCGATATTGACGTCCTTGCCACCCACTATCTGGCCACTTGGAATCAACGGGCTCAGGAAGGGTTGCCTCGCCAGGGGATTGGCTGAGAGAACAAGAGAAGAAACAGTTTGGATGAGTACTATGAATAGGCAATAGGCTATTAGCAGAAAATAGCTAGTTAGCTGAAAATAGCTAGTTAGCAGAATTAGATCGCGATTGCGATCTTGGTCCAGAGACCAAGTTTATAGGATCGATTTAGAGAACACTTACCTGCCGCGAAGGCGAGCAATGAGAGGATGCTTGCTTGTAGGAACATCTTGCTTCGAGTCTCTGGATTGTTATGCCTTGCTGTCGGTATCCCCGAAGTATTTATACAATAATTGGGTCGAATATCGCTCGTAGCCTGTCTGAACGGCGGTGCATTGATAAGCGCGCGGAACGATTCAGAGAAAGGCGAGATTAAACCGGGTCTTAAGCTTGCTGATCTGCACATTCGTGGGTATTATTAAAATATCAATCAAAATGGTTCCCGGTTTCTGGGCGCCCGTTGTCTGCCACTTTGCCCTCTATCTCGTCTGCTGACGCAATTCACGCGGACCATTCGTAATGAATCAGCGAACTCGCCGAGAGTTTGCGTGTTTACGAACTAACAATACGCGTAGTACAGAGTGACTATATACAGGGTGGTCCGTTGTTTGTGGTTCAGTATATTCATTATAATGGGGTAGTAATAATTGTTTTGCAGTTGGTGGAATTTCGGGGATTTCAAGGTCACCTAAGTTTTTTTCAAACGAAGTCATATATTTTTTTTATGCATTAACTGACGCAGTTCGATATTCTCTATAGAAAA
The DNA here is from genome assembly GCF_001272555.1 of Dufourea novaeangliae. Lineage (NCBI taxonomy): Eukaryota > Metazoa > Arthropoda > Insecta > Hymenoptera > Halictidae > Dufourea > Dufourea novaeangliae. Next base: position 78,208 of record NW_015374013.1, on the reverse strand, counting down.
AAAAAAATATTAGAACGACACTCTGGTAAACCGAGCACTGTAATTTCATTCAACGGTCGCTTCGATTGTTATTTAAAATCTGCTTCAGTTCGACAGAAATTCAATCTACGTAAATGCGTACGGTCGAGTAATTCGCACACACATTTGGTCATGGGCTGTGAACGAAACCAGGCGATAAAATGGTTAGTAACAAGTCATTTTTATTTGGTATCAGGTAACATGTGCGGGGACACAGTTCGCCAGTACGAAATAGCTTTTGCTCTCGTTGTGTCGCATCGTTCATAAATAATGTCATCGTTTACACTTGTACATGTCTCGCTTAAACCTATTCCGAGGATAGAGAGTCGACGGTTAAATCGGCTTACACGTTAAGTCCTGACGGTTAGGACCAGTCGAACCGTCTCCCTTGTCGTAGTTCGATGCGCCAGGTATCATCTTGAATCGCGTGAACACCTATATACACTCCGTTCCACGAGAGAAGGGACCTTTTTCGCGCAGCTTTAGTCCTAACTGTGTTTTCTGTGAAATGAAGTTCAGAGACATAGGGGTGTCGTCTAAACGCAATCATTTGTCTTGTTTCGAGTGTCTATCATAGGTTTACACGCGACTTAAACGAAAGATCATTTGGAGGGATGATGGGATGGTTAGACTCCGCTGTTCTGTTTGATCCATTGACGATAATGGGAAACGTCCGTGTAGACACCTGGATAGTTAGGAGTACCGCATCCTTTGCCCCAGGACACGACACCGACTAGTTCTCCGTTGACGGTCAACGGGCCGCCAGAATCGCCCTGGCAGGTATCCTTGCCACCAGCTGTGTAACCAGCGCAGACTTGTCCCTTAGGAATGCCTCCCGAGCTACTATACGCGTTCGCGCATTGTTGCTTCGTGACGAAAGGCACCGTGACCTTTTGCAGCATCTTCGGGGTACCATTGTCCGTGGTACCCCAGCCGGTGGCCAGACCGTATTTGCCAACCAGAGACGAGGAGTTACCCTGGAACAGTCTCACGGGTTGTCGGCTATTGTCGAATCGGAACGCGTCGGAATTGACCAGACGCAGCAAAGCGATGTCGTTCACCGGAATATCGTTCTTGTTGGTGTGGTAGTTTTGGTGCTTGATCACTTGTTGGACTCTGTGAAGGGTCCCGTTTTTCACGTAGGTCGAACCCGAACGGATCTGGTACGAGCTCGGCCCGTAAGAGGTACAGTGAGCCGCGGTCAATACCCAATTCGAGGCGATTATGCTACCGCCGCAGAAATGACGGCCCTCAATTTGCAGGCTCACTTGGTACGGGGCCTGCTGGATGCGTGCTTCTTCGCCGCCCACTATACGTCCGTCCATTCGCAGATCGAACAAGTTGTCCGATGTCTCGGTCAATGGATTCCCTGTGGAACAGAAAGGAAAGTTAGTTTGATTTCGTGTGGTGTTGCTTGGAGTTGGTGTTGGTACTCTTTAGAAGTTTCGAGATAAGGGACACTTGAACCGAGGTCACGTTCGAGGTTGATAAAATTGGCGAGACGTCGGTGTATGTTGTAGAGGTTGTTTGGAGTTTGCGTGAATGGCGCTTGGTTAGGCATGTTGAATACAGGTTGTATATGGGTCAGGATAATAGAGGTATAGGGGTGGAAGGGTGAAATTAGATAGCGAGTGTTGAGGAGTCGGGTCCAGGTCTAATGTCAAGCGTAGTACTGACGGGAATTGTATATTTCGAGTAATTAACGCTCGAAAAGTTTTCTCGTGGAAAAAGTTTCCTACTCGACGGCTGCGTTTTTCATATAGGTACATGCACTTCCGGCCGAAAGTGTGGGAACAGAGTTCATTATTAGCAGAATTGTAACTAATTGTTCTTTTCTTTTCTTCTTCTTTTTTTTTTGTCGTGGTTTCTTTACTGTAGAATTTTGTAAGTTTATTTCCTGTTCTGGACGTGTATAACAAAGGGCTTATTGCGTGCAGAATTTTCTTTATGTATAACTTCGCAACGTTTATTTCTTATTTTAAGTAAAACAGTCTAGAATGACAGTAATTCGTTTAGGCAGTAAATGAGTTTTCTACCCTAGTAGTATACGATAAATTATTCGCGGTTCGTTGGCAAAGAAAATATAATGTTGCCGTTTCAGGAACGTTTTTCAACGGACGGAACAGATCGATGATGAATTTCTCATTCAAGAGGGAAAAGTTTCTTCGTAATTTCGCGAGATATTTGGACGTGTCGAGGGACGACGAATCACCGTGCCGCGTTCGTGAGAGATTTCCCCGTTGGCCGTTGCCATCCCTTAAGACCGCCTGAGTCCGCGGGAATTGGAAGTTTATTCGAATATTTCAGAACTTACCGGCCACTAAGGCCACGAGGGCGAGGATCGCGGCGAACTTCTCCATTCCGAAAGTTTCTTTCGCTTTCGTTGTCGGTAGCGAGTGTTGTGATTGAAAGTGGATTCATCGGACAGTATTTATAGTGAAAAATTGAGCCGTTAATAGACGTATCGGTGCGATCTAGATGCAATCTAAAAACTGATTTCCGAGCCGGTTCTCGAGTGGGTTTATCTCGAGAGTTTTTTTCGATCGATATTTAACGTGATGTATATATATATATACACGTCAAGAGACGCGTAATAAAACTATTATCGAAGGCTTTTAATCTAGTTTTCGATAGAGAGAGAGAGGTATCGATTCCCGCGGAGACCACTGGCCAATTATTCCACATGTGTCACCAGCTGCGACCGTGACTATTCGGTTCGTCATCCTTGATTCCGAATCGTTTCCGAAATAAGCGAAAAATTTTCAAGACCCTCGATCGTTGGCGTAACTAACGTGAAGCTACTTTATCCTGTATTTATTTCTTCTGAATTATCGTGATTTCTTCGTTCGTGAACGATTCCGTTTTCATTCCAACGAAGATCAAGATCCGTCTGAGGTCGACTTTCGTTTGGTTCGTGTTACACCAAAGGTCGTCCCTGCATGCCAACTTGTTTCTTTTTTATCGTCGTTAGTGACCCACATCGATAAAAGTAAAACAAAGTGCATGCTCGCGGAACGGAAAACGCGTCTCGAACAGTCAATAATCGCGGTCTATCAAGGCTATTCATCCGCGAAACGATCGATATTAATCCTTTTTACAATACATTAACCCTCATCCGTCCCTCATTTTCCCAACTTAATTTGTTCCTTGGTGTCAAGTCGACACGAATGAATATGAAGAAATAAATAGTTAAATTTGCAGATTCTTTAGAAGAATAATGTGTCAAATTGGCACAAGGTACATATGAGGGTTAAAGTAAACAATGGAATGGTATCGCCGCCACTATTAATTTAATATAATTTAATATTATTTTATACACAACTGCAAATTGCATAAAAATTGGTATGCTTAATTGCAATTCCAAAGTATGCGAACGATCACGTGAGTTACTATAGCCAACACTTGGAAATATCGTCGGCCAAACAAAACGGCGGAGGGGTAGATCCTGGGGGAATCGTCCTGGAGCAACCCAGTTTCTCTTAGTTCTCCGTTTTTTTACTCCCCCTATGAAAATATAAACGTGCCAAGCTGTCTTCTCCTACTTCCGGATTTTGCCTTTTACACGCCTCCACCATCTTAACAGCGTATTAATAAACGAACGGGTCACGTTTCCGGAATCTCGATTCTCGAACCCTTTTTCTCACTGTCATCACGTCTTGCATGTACGTGCCAGGGCTCGAGAATACCGAGGGCTGCGCCCGCGTACGTAATACCTAGACTGCGGATTTTATGCATTTATAGCCAATACGGCTTTGTGTAATACCAATGTCGATTCATTCATAAAGAAGTATTATTTTATTATAAAAATTGAAATTTCCACGTTTAAGCAATTAAAAATGACAAAATATGTTTTTTTATCTTTTATTCGTTATTCGAAACTTTTTATCTAGATAATGAGTTTGTTCATTTCTGTGTGATACAATAGAGAAAAAACTTTCATCGGATGCAATGTCTTTTCTAATTTATTCTGAACCTAATAAAATATTTGAGAGAGGTAAGAAATTCTTACCTTAGCTGTTGTCTTGAAAAATCACTTGAAAAAATGTCATTTTGCATAAAAATCCGCAGGCTAGTAATAACTCACGTCGTGCGGAAGTTTTTCCTGCATGGAACTCGGCGAAAATCCATGAGTACGTACCATAACGGTTGGATTGGTGGGGAATGAAAGGGTACGGTGTGATTGTTGTTTCAAGCGTTTTTTTTTTTTTTTTTTTTTTGGTTTTTTGTTCGTTTACCAGGGAGCCGTAGAAACGTATGAAATCACGCGTTCAAAACGCTGTCCATTGTTGACCCGTGGCTAGGACTCGATATCGCTTGAAATCGCTCGAAAGCGAAATTGGGGAGGGGGTTGATTCAATGAAAAAACGTGGCTAGAGAGGAGCGAAATTGCCTTCGAATCGTTAGGGGGGGTGAGGAACGCGTCGACACGAAGCGGAGATTATCGGGATTTCGAGGATCGCGTGTCATCGAGTGGCCGACAGCGAGATCGCCAAGGGTTTCTTAAGCCGAGACTTAGCCTACAAGCTCGGACACACGTCGCCGCGCATCTTTGCTCGTTATTCCGCGAGGTTGGAGCTCGATTTGCCTCGAACGTTTACACGTGCGTTCTCCCGTGTACTTTTCGAGCGGGGATCTTTGTTCGTTAGCGTACTTTCGTATCGATTCAACGTTCGAAGTAACATTAGCCACCAGCCAACAAATAACCAAAGAATAACTCCTCCGAAGGTCATTTGAAGGTTAACATATTATACATGGTTGAATTTGTCTTTTCATTAGATATAATATTACACTAATCAAAATACGTTATCCTATTTAAAAAAAACGACGATGACCTTGAAATATCGGAAAATATGACCTCGTGAAAAAAATCTTCTCTATAACAATAATTGCCCCACTGGAGGAAACATTTTGTTCCATACACATTTTCTTGTATCGTCAAAAACAACGGAGATATTTCAGGTGAAAATTTTAGGGGACTCACCCTTATATTCTATATATTATTGTATTATATAATTTAATTTAGTATACGTTCAATGCTGGTAGTTCTAATGTTAATCGGGCCAAGGGACACGTGTGCGTAGTTTTAACAACGATCGTTGGAGGGGGGGAGGGTGGAGGATGGTTAAAGGACGACGGTTTCCCTCGGTTGGTCCCGATCACAAGGAGAAGTTTTATCGCGAGCTGTCAGGAGGCTGTCGTCGCCGAGAACTCGCGGGCTCGGCTGCGTTTCCGGTCTATCAAAGACAGAGCCGCGTGTTCGCTTCCGCTCGGTCGAACGCGCTCGAATTGGAATTCTCGATGAAACTCGAGACTCGACGGTCTCTTTTCGAATTATACACGGGGCCGTTTCATAATTCCGTGGTTTAGGTCTGTGACGTGGGATCGACGAAGGGTGGTCATTCGTCCAGAGGATGGTTCCATTTCGCTCTAATTCGAATTGAATTTGAATATTTCCGGAAGAGACTGAACAGGAGCGAACGAACTATAATATATTGCGATGGAAAAAAGTAGATATCTGTTTAATTTATGACCATGAAAAGCGAGTTTTCAAACCAATATGCGCATACCCTAATAGCACAAAAATATTGGTTAAGTATGTTTTTCAAATATTGAAAAATCTGCATTTCCACAGCGTCTGATTAATGTCCCGGTTGCAATGACAATAGTCACGCATTTGCTGTTTTGTGTAATTCCCCGCAGCAAACTTACCAGTTCATCGCGTACGAACACCCCCCCCCCCCCCCCAGTTGTAGTCGTCGAGAACAACCGTATTAATTTCTCTTAACTGGGCTCCCTGTCACTCGCGCACACGCACGACACGCGCTCGAAAGGGTTACGACTCTCGGCGTCGTTACAAACGATCCGAGCAGCATATTAAATCGGCGTCCTTGACCCCGACGACGACGACGACAGTATTTTCGTGATCTAGCAACGCGCGGCTCGCGTCCTTCGTACTGTTACCCGAAATAACCATCCGGCCGAGACATGGATACGCGTCGATTCCAATAACACTTGGCACAGATAGACACCTGCCGGCACCGGTAATTAAACAGAATAATGGGGAGGTGACGACCAGGTTTGCATCTAAATTTTAAATTCCTCCGCCACAGCCGCCGATCTCGTAAATTATTCACCTGTCTCTCGACGATGCGTTCACGGAGACATTGTTGTGTGTGTTGTGCGTCATCACGGTGTAGAACGTAGTTCCTGAAGTCGGAAAGTTTTATGGGGAGTACGCTCGAACCAACGTGATTTTCGTGGGACACCAAGTCCCATAAGATGTTAGGTCTATTCTTATAATATCGTCTGTGCTAATAGCTCGCGCCCGAGTACATAGTATCTCCCTTGTATCCTTTGGCGAGATACACGGGAAGCTAATATTCTTCTCGGGGTCAAAGTAGGAACTAAAAGCGGCGTTAAATGGGGTCGGTTGGTTCTCTCGATACCGTGTTATACGCAGAGCTGGGTTCTCTCCCTCTTCCCTTCGTCACAATCTTGCTTCCTCCCTCTTTGTCTTACCCCGTATGACGTCACGGGGTGAACGGAGAATCCTAAAACCTTCTCCAGAGAGTGTACAGTTAACCAAAATTTTTGCTAAGGAAAAAGTTGTTACAAATCACCTCATGAGTCTCTTATTTCCGGGCCCTCCAACATTTTTGTTACACCCTGTATATACATCCTCTAAATTTTTTCTACTACAGCAGATTTACTGTTTTACTAAACTGATCTAACACAGATTTAAAATTCGTTTTATTTGTGTATTCTTTATTAGCGACCGACACGCGCATATCGCACCGCAGCCAAAGGGTTAAACACGATCCGCGAGTCGAGCGCTAAACGGTGTAACACGTTTAGGATCGGCGATCGACGACCGCGACTCGAAAATAGCTAATTAACATTAATTGCATTCCGATTGGAATGAACGTCTAGAATGACCGAATCGTAGAATGGCGATCATGGTGGTGGTAGAGTTCTCCCTCCCTCTCCCCCTCCCAGGCATCTCGAGTCTTCGCTAAATTACATTCCGTTTCCGTGGGCGCGTTCCACCTCTCGGAACGAGGAGAAGACCGGGCTTATCTCTCTGTCTGTCTCGAAGAGGAAGAAGAATGAAAAATAATCAGGCGCCGGGTTTCCTTGCAATCCACGCGAAACATTTTTCGCATTCCTGGTATCGATCAGCCGCGCACTTTATCGAAGGGGAATTAGTTTCGATAACGAGCATACGAAGATGAGTATACCGGCTCGAATAATCAGATCAATCACGAGATTGTTGCGAGATAAGAGTCAGCCGTTGTCGGGCCACGTTCTTTAGAGATTATCTTGTTCGTGCCACGTGAACACAGGCATCACACGCGCACGGTGGAAAGACGATATCGGATTTTGGATTGTCCAGTTCGGCTGTACACTCGATTCGTTTCTTTGTGACTCGGGACATTATGTCGCCACGTTACAAGAAGAGAGTTCGAATTATTTAACCCTTTTAGTATTTCACAGCCGATATGTCGGTATTCCATTTTTAATATAATTTGAACGCACGACACTTTATTTTCATAAAATAAGTTTATACGGTGGAATATACGTTTACTGGATAGGAATAATAGAATGAAACAAAAGACGTGAAAATATCTTCAGTTCTAGGAGAAATGTGTTAACATTAATAGATATCTGTGTGC